>NC_041394.2:343372264-343659764 GCF_900747795.2 Erpetoichthys calabaricus | reverse complement strand
TACATATACACATCCGCATATATATACATATATCAACATATATATACACATACATATACACACATACATACATACACACACACACATATATATATATATATATATACACATACAGACACACATATATACATATACATATTTACATATCTACATATATATACACATATATACATATCTACATACATACACATATATCTATCTATCTATCTATCTATCTATCTATCTATCTATCTATCTATCTATCTATCTATCTATCTATCTATCTATCTATCTATCTATCTATCTATCTATCTATCTATAATAATAAAAGGCAAAGCCCTCACTGACTGACTCACTCACTGACTGACTGACTCATCACTAATTCTCCAACTTCCCGTGTAGGTGGAAGGCTGAAATTTGGCAGGCTCATTCCTTACAGCTTACTTACAAAAGTTAGGCAGGTTTCATTTCGAAATTCAAAGCGTAATGGTCATAACTGGAACATATTTTTTGTCCATACACTGTAATGGAGGAGGCGGTGTCACGTATCGCGTCATCACGCCTCCTACGTAATCACGTGAACTAAAAACAAGGAAGAGATTTACAGCACGAGTCACACGCGGGAACGAAGGTAAATGACGTTAATTTTTGACTGTCTTTTAATACTGTGTAAGCATACATATTAACACATGTGCAATTAAACGTGTGCATTTAAGGGGTGATTTCTCAGGCTTAAAAGCTCGCCTTTTACTAAAAAGGTACATGCACAACTATTTTCAATCAGTTTATTGAAACGCTCCCGTTAAGGATTGCAATAACATATTCGCGAGATAAAAGAATGAAGTAGGGGGAAATGGAGGAAGAGCCGGAAACAGCGAAGAGCAAAAAATTAATTAAACAATTGAGAACGGAGCGAGTGAAGCATACAAGCATGTTCATAAGGGAAACAAAGCACGGTGTAAAACGTAAGTTTAAATTAAGTTTATAGAAACGCTCCCGCTGCGGATTGCAATAACATATTCGCGAGATAAAAGTTTAATGAGAAGACACGAGGTATAAACGAACCACACGCCGTGGCGCAACGTTAGGGGCAACAGTTTCAACCATTCTATGATCTGCTTCTCGCAACTGAAAGACGGCACATGGCGGATGTTAGCCGACTTGCTGACCGCAACGTTAGGGGCTTCAACTATGGCGCTGACGCCACATCTCAGTGCCAACACTTTGCAGACTTTACTTAAAAGACACGCCCTCCTCACTGGACAGTTAAAAAGACCAATCAAACTAACGATGACATCAAGTATTACCCAATCAAAAGTAGGAAAGGAGGCATCTTCATAAAATGCGTGTGGGATGATTTGCATGACACGCTGCTTTAAAAAAAAAATGATAAAAAAAATACGGGATAAATCCCGTCCAGTATTGATTCAAAACGGGACGCGCAATTTCATTCTCAAACGCGGCACGATTCCGTATTTTAAAGGACGGGTGGCAACCCTACAGTGCCAGGTAACCACCCATACAATTAGATTGTGATTCAGACTAGGAATGCAATGAATGTAATTACACCGATCTACATACAAGGCGAAAGTCTTGCAACATTCAAAGATGATGGTTTGGGATAATTAGTACTTATTAAGTACACCATGGCACATAAAAGAGCTTATGAAGCCTTGAACCGAAAAAAGCAAGATCTCAGAGATCGTAAAAAAAAAAAGGAGGTAATGTCGTTTTACTCGCTGTACATTTTAGTCAAACATTACCAGTTATTCCACGAGGGAGACCAGCAGATGAACTCAACGCGTGTTTAAAATCCATGCTTCTCCCACGCTCGGTTATATGTCGCGTGTTCTTGGGTAGGTACACCAAAAAATGTATACATTTAAGCATGTAATGAGCAAACAAAAAATGAGGTATACCCGAAGGCACTGCAGTAGTACTCAATGTAACTTTACTTCTTAAATGTTAATGTTTTACTGTTTAATAATTTATACGCTTCTTATATATTGTTCAAATTCTTTTATCAAAATACCACTGACAGCGCAATGCACGATAACATGGAGTGAATACACCATACGCATCTGCCCACGGCCGCCCTGGTGTGCGCAGATAGGAGTTGATTCTAAAATAAAATAAACATAAAAAGAGTAATACAATCATCACCCATAAAGCGGATAGCAGACGTGACGTATTATATGTGTACCAGATTTCAAGTCAATAGGTGAAACGGTTTGCAAGCTACAGGTGATTTAAAATCCTGGACAGACAAGCGAATAGCCACGGTAGCAAATTATAGAAGAAGATTTTACTGTTTAATAATTTATATTTATATGAAATGTGCTTCTTATATATTACTTCATATTCTCATATGATAATGATGTTAATGTCGTTTATATTGATTTCTATGTTATTGTAAGTGCATCTATGTGTGTATATGTATGTATGTATGTATGTATGTGTATATATATATATATATATATATATATATATATATATATATATATATATATATATATATAAAAAATATATATATAAAAAATATATCTGTATATGTATATATAATATATCTGTATATGTGTGTATATGTGTGTGTATATGTGTATATGTATATATATATGGCAGCAACACTCATAACAATGACAACACAATTACATTGACAATCATGTTACGTTATTTTTAAAATGTTTCCTTTACTTTTTCATAACCTCTTTAACACACTACTTCTCCGCTGCGAAGCGCGGGTATTTTGCTAGTCTATCTATATATCTCTATCTATCTATCTTCTCTATCTATCTATATATATATATATATATATATATATATAACTATTTATATATATATATATATATATATATATATATATATATATATACATATATATCTCTATCTATCTATCTATATATATACATCCCCGTGCTTTGCAGCGGCGAAGTACTGCTTTTAAATTTTTATTAAGAAGAAAACCTTTTTAAATTGAGTGAAAATATACCAATAAAAATTAGTTAAGGATCTGTTTTTTTGTGAAGCTGACTTCACACAGCCTCTCCGCTGTTTTATAAACGAACGTCATATAAGGTGTTCCTTTTTAGTTGCTTTGCCAACGGAAGCAGCCTTTTTATTTAATCCTGTTTTTACGATTGTTCTGTTTGTATATGACATTGTCAGTTCAGCACTCTGGTTGTAATATGAGCAAGCCGTGCAAGCTTACTGTTGAGAATGCAACGTATAGTTGTACAGGAGAAAAGCAATCTTGCCTCAAATCAATGGCAACCTTTTGTAGGTCTATGAACTTAATTTAAACTTTAGGTTTACACGGTTCTTTGTTTCCGAAGTACCTGCACTCATGAATATGTCTGTATGCGTCAGTTGCTTCATATGTTCACGTGAGCCGCTCTCTTGTGTGATGTTGCGATGTCCACGGCTTTATTTAATGTTAGCTAAGACCCGGCACTTAAACGTTTCTTGCTACAGCAATTTTAAGTCAGTTACAAAGTGATCCAAAGTCTCGTTTATACCTCGTGTCTTCTCATTAAACTTGTAAGTCGCGAATATGGTATTGCAAACGGCAGCGGGAGCATTTGTATAAACTTAATTTAAACTTACGGTTTACACCGTGCTTTGTTTCCGCAGTAGCTGCACTTATGAATATGCTTGTATGCGTCACTCGCTCGCTTCTTATTGTTTCGCTGCCTTCTCAATTGTGTAATGAATGTTTTCTTCAGCGCTCTTTGGCGCTCTTCCTTGTTTTGTACGTACTGCGTTCACAGTCAGTTCACGTGATTACGTGGGGATGTGTTTTTTTGTGAAGCTGACTTCACACAGCCTCTCCGCTGTTTTATAAACGAATGTCATATAAGGTCTTCCTTTTTCGTTGCTTTGCCAACGGAAGCAGCCTTTTTATTTAATCCTGTTTTTACGATTGTTCTGTTTGTATATCACATTGTCAGTTCAGCACTGCGGTTGTAATATGAGCAAGCCATGCAAGCTTACTGTTGAGAATGCAACGTATAGTTGTACAGGAGAAAAGCAATCTTGCCTCAAATCAATGGCAACCTTTTGTAGGTCTATGAACTTAATTTAAACTTTAGGTTTACACGGTTCTTTGTTTCCGAAGTACCTGCACTCATGAATATGACTGTATGCGTCAGTCGCTTCATATGTTCACGTGAGCCGCTCTCTTGTGTGATGTTGCGATGTCCACGGCTTTATTTAATGTTAGCTAAGACCCGGCACTTAAACGTTTCTTGCTACAGCAATTTTAAGTCAGTTACAAAGTGATCCAAAGTCTCGTTTAAACCTTGTGTCTTCTCATTAAACTTGTAAGTCGCGAATATGGTATTGCAAACGGCAGCGGGAGCATTTGTATAAACTTAATTTAAACTTACGGTTTACACCGTGCTTTGTTTCCGCAGTAGCTGCACTTATGAATATGCTTGTATGCGTCACTCGCTCGCTTCTTATTGTTTCGCTGCCTTCTCAATTGTGTAATGAATGTTTTCTTCAGCGCTCTTTGGGGCTCTTCCTTGTTTTGTACGTACTGCGTTCACAGTCAGTTCACGTGATTACGTGGGTGGCGTGATGACGCGATACGCAACTCCGCCTCCCACGGCCATGGAGGTGCACTCTATTACAGTATATGGACAAAAAAGAGGTCCCAGTTATGATCATTACGCCTAGAATTTCGAAATGAAACCTGCCTAACTTTTGTAAGTAAGCTGTAAGGAATGAGCCTGCCAAATTTCAGCCTTCCACCTACACGGGAAGTTGGAGAATTAGTGATGAGTGAGTCAGTCAGTCAGTGAGTGAGTGAGTCAGTGAGGGCTTTGCCTTTTATTAGTATAGATATATACATATACATACATATCTATCTACATACATACACATATATCTATCTATCTATATATATATATACACATACATACATATCTATCTATATATATATATATATATATATATATATATATATATATAGCTGATTACCCAGTGGATTCGCTCACTGAGTGCAAGAGAAAAAAATAAAATGTATGTATAAAATAAGTTTAATTGCCAAATTTATTTTTCCACAAATAAAGGGCACTTACAATAACATAGAAATCAATATAAACAACATTAACATCATTATCATATGAGAATATGAAGTAATATATAAGAAGCACATTGCATATAAATATAAATTATTAAACAGTAAAATGTTCTTCTATAATACGCTACCGTGGCTATTCGTTTGTCTGTCCAGGATTTTAAATCACCTGTAGCTCGCAAACCGTTTCACCTATTGACTTGAAATTTGGTACACATATACTACATCACGTCTACTATTCGCTTTCCCACACATATGAACAAATATATATATATATATATATATATATATATATATATATACACATACATATACACACACATACACATATATACATATACATACATAGTGCGTTGCAACACGGGCTGCGATTGTTACATGGGAGGGAGAGGACAAATCACAGCTTCCCGCTTTCTAATCGGGCTTGTGATTGCTGCTTTGACGGATGCCCAGATCCCACAGTATTTCCCCTTAGGAGAGGCTTTAGGCAAGTGTAATTGAATAGCGGTGCTGCAAGTTATTGCTCTTTTTATCTTTATTTTATTTTATTGTAGAGTCAACTCACAGCTGCGCGCACCAGTGCGTGCGTGGCGGATGCGTACGGCTGACGTTTTCATTGTCTACCACCTCCGCTAATCATTCTTGAGGCAGATTGAAGACTTAAGTGCCAGCTTAACTGAAAAATTAAAGAAAACATACTAAGTTTTAAAAAAAATCAGTTTTAACGGGAAAAGATGCCGACGAAAGAAGAGAAGCAGCGGGACGCTAGGGTGAAGAGCTGCTCATTAAGCAGCAAGGTCATCAACCTCTGAGCAAACGAATGGTAAACGTACAGAGAAAGAGGATAAATACTATGAATGGTCATGTCAAGTATATTCACTCCACGTTATCGTGCAGTGCGCTGTTACTGGTATTTTGATAAAAGAATCTGAATAACATATAAGAAGCGTATAAATTATTAAACAGTAAAACATTAACATTTAAGAAGTAAAAATACATTGAGTACTACTGTAGTGCTTTCGAGTATAGTACATTTTTTGTTTGCCCATTACATGCATAAATGTATACATTTTTTGGTGTACCTACCCAAGAACACGCGACATGACCCGGCAGTTAAAAATTTATCGCTCCAGCAATTTTAACTCTGTTACAAAGTCATCTAATATGGTATTGCAAACGGCAGCGGGAGCGTTTCTATAAACTCAATTTAAACTTACTGTTTACACCGTGCTTTGAAGATGCATAGTATGCGACACGTGTTTCGCCGTAATTGTGGGCTCATCAGGAGTACACAGTCACTGCACTCCCTTACTGGAATCGATCCTCGGACGTAGAGGCGAAGCCCCTAACGTTGTGCTACGGCGTGTGGTTCGTTCATTTGACAGCATGTAGATCGGGGTAATTACATTGCAGGCATTCGTAGTCTGATTCACAATCTGATTGTATGGGTGGTTACCTACCAGGTAACGCTTGTGGTTGGTGAGCAAGTCGGCTAACTTCTGCCACGGTGCCCTCTTTCAGTTGCGAGTAGCAGATCATACAATGGTTGAAATAGTTTAATATATATAGCAAAATCACCGCGCTTCGCAGGGGCGAATATGGTATTGCAAACGGCAGCGTTTCTATAAACTTAATTTGAAGTTACGGTTTATACCGTGCTTTGTTTCATATTCTTTTCCTACTTTATCAATTGTGTAATGTGTTTTTTGAACAGGTTTGATTCATGGAAGTGATCACTCCTGCTGCGTTCAGTCACTTCACGTGAGCCGCTCTCTTGTGTGATGTTGCGATGTCCACGGGTTTATTTAATGTTAGCTAAGACCCGGCAGTTAAAAGTTTCTCGCTACAGCAATTTTAACTCTGTTACAAAGTGATGCAAACTCTCGTTTATACCTCGTGTCTTCTCATTAAACTTGTATCTCGCGAATATGGCATTGCAAACGGCAGCGGGAGCGTTTCTATAAAGTTAATTTAAGGTTAGGTTTATACCATGCTTTTTTATACCTCGTGTCTTCTCATTAAAGTTGTATCTCGCGAATATGGTATTGCAAACGGCAGCGGGAGCGTTTCTATAAAGTAAATTTAGACTTACGGTTTACACCGTGCTTTTTTATACCTCGTGTCTTATGAAGATGCTTGTATGCGTCACTCACTCGCTTCTTATTGTTTCGCTGCCTTGTCAATTGTGTAATGAGTGTTTTCTTCAGCGCTCTTTGGGGCTCCTCCTTCTTTTCTACGTACTGAGTTCACAGTCAGTTCACGTGATTACGTGGGAGGCGTGATGACGCGACACGCAACTCAGTCTCCTACGGCCATCTTGCTGCCTTCCATTACAGTATATGGACAAAAAAGAGGTTCCAGTTATGACCATTACGCTTTGAATTTCGAAATGAAACCTGCCTAACTTTTGTAAGTAAGCTGTAAGGAATGAGCCTGCCAAATTTCAGCCTTCCACCTACACGGGAAGTTGGAGAATTAGTGATGAGTCAGTCAGTCAGTCAGTGAGTGAGTGAGTGAGTCAGTCAGTCAGTGAGGGCTTTGCCTTTTATTATTATAGATCACGGTATTTTTCAAAATTATCCCGGTTTCACTGTATTTTTTTCCCCAATGCATGAGTGGATGTTAACCACATTTTCCACTGCAATTGCTACAGTAGACTGGCTAAGAATAACCTATTCCACTGTCATGAGAATTGTACATTGTACAAAAAAATATTTTAATGTGCACACAAGTATTAATACAGGTTTGCATGGCCCCATAAAGTGATAGCTTTCAAGGAGGGTGGCACTAATGAAGAGAAGGAATCACATTGCATGACAGTTGCAGTTAAGAATATAGAATCTTCTTATTGAACAAATTTTGCAAACAACTAAAACTAAATTTTGACAACATATTTTCAACCATCCAAAGAGGCATTTAGACTTTGTAAAATATCAACAGGTGCTTGTCAAAAGTTTTATTGTACTGAACATGTCTTAGAAAAGGAATAAATAATAAATAATTTTTGTAAACCAACTACACTTTCTGTTAATGTTAACAATCTCTGTCCACTGACACGTTAAAGTGACTTTTTAAACAACTTTACCTTTATTAAACTGCATAATATTTAAACTAATAAATAATAACAATAAAATAAATAATAGTGCAACTTCCAGTAATAATACTATTACATCAAGACTTCAAGCCCAGGTGCATTACACAGTATTCACCAAATAAAAATAAAATTAAAAAAAATAAAACCAGTGCAACTTGGTGATGACATCTTTACCAGCTGAACCATCATTAAGGCAAACTGCATTAATATGGACCTTACTTCAAGCTAAGCTATATGCATAAATAATAAAACTGCAACTTGCATTTATAATGATATTTGTGGTATAGCCCTACGGAAGCGTATTAGGGACACAGTGAAGAAAAAAAAAAAACCTATATGTCGAGAATAAAGTTGACATGTTGACTTTATTCTCGACATTTCCACTTTAATCTCGATGCTTATGTCGAGAATAAAGACGACATTTCCACTTTATTCTCGCCCTTTATTTTGTCATTAAAGTAGAATGTCATAAACTTCAATCAATGTTTCACTTATTATATTTTCTCAAACCCCGTCATAAGTTAATGTAGCACATTAAATGATTTGCGTTAAGTGTTCCCCGACTCAGTTGTTAATTGCTACGCGCTTCTTAATCTGACTTCCTCCGCACTAAGAGAAGGCGCCGGCAGCGATGGCCGCACAGAATCCATTCACTTCATGATATTCCTGCTCCCTGAACATTTAGAAGGCTAAGATAAATACTTGATATCATTTTCATGATGAAATGCATTAAAGCAGGTATTAAACATGCACGGTAGTGAGGCGGTAGTGCTGTTTCTTCACAGTAAGGGGTCCCCAGGTCTATGTTCAGTGTAGAGAACTTTATGGCAGGTGTGACGAGGCTCCAAAAAACTGGATGTATAAATGGGCATTGTACAGGTTTAACTGAAATATTGTGTAAATGTTGGGTTCGTGATCTGGTGGTCGGAGACACGAATACAGAATTCAATGGATGTTCTTCTGAGTGGGCTTTCTTTATTGCATGCGTGCTGTTTGTCTGATGTACCAAACGCCCAGTTCCTATCCTTCCTTTTTTTTTCTCCACATAACCAATCACCACACGATAAACGTATTTGTGAAATTAAAACTAGTTATAAACTTAGACCATGGAGTGTTCAGAACTTTAAAAAAAATCTTCGTTATACATGTTTAATTATGCCATCCATTCAAGGTTGCGCCCATCCCAGCAAGCATTGTGTGCGAGGCAGGAGCAAATCCTGAACGTGGTGCCAGCACATCGCAGGGTGGGTCAATATAACATAACAAAACCCCACATCCTATATGACTTTGAAAAAAACTGAAGCACGCCGAGTAAACCCACCAGAAAAACATGCAAATTTAAAGCAGGGAACACCCTGGACCCCCTTGATGCGAGGCAGCAGTGCAACCCCCACGCCACCGTGCCCCCACATGATTAATACATGCTTTAGTGCATTTCATGATGAAAATGATATCAAGTGTTTATCTTAGCATTCTAAATTTTCAGGGAGCAGGAATATCATGAAGTGAACGTATTCTGTGTGGTAATCGCTGTCTACGTCGCCTCGCAATGCAAGAGGAACTCAGTATAAGAAGCACATAGTGATTAACATGGCTCAGGGAACACTTATCACAAAGCATTTAATGTGCTACATAACTTATGATGGGGTTTGAGAAATTCTAGAAAATTAAATATTCATTTTAAGATGAAGTTTAGTTTACGATGTTCTACTTTAATGACAAATTACGAGAATAAGGTGAACATGTCGACTTTAATCTCGACATAAATGGCGAGAATAAAGTAGAAATGTCAAGAATAAAGTCAACATGTTGTCACACTATTACACAGTACCCAGGTACATTACACTCTATTAAATAAAATAAAACAAGTACAACTTGACTTGCAGTATTATCCAGTAGTATAGAAACAGTATTCACACATTTAAGCATAATGGTCCACATCTTTTAAAACAAAAGTATCTCCAGACTAAAGATGCGGCTCCTTTTTTTTTGCAAAAGTTCTTCTGTGTCATGATGTTTAACTTTATCGTGTGCTACGACTTTGTCAATTTTCACCATTCAATACCTCCACTAACATTTGTACTCCGTTGCATGTGTGTTTAGCGGTGCAGCAGTAAAAAAGGTCCCCCCTTAAACAGTTTCCCACCGCGCCACGTTCTGAACATTGTTTAGGCTATTTAAACTTGTGTTGCGGTATACGAAAAATTCATATCATAACAAAAATAAAAAACGTTTTTTGGTATGAACTGGTATACCGCCCAGCACTAGTACAGCTGCAAAGAAAATGTTGTGAACCCTTTGGAATTCCCTGGGTAGCTGCATTAATTACTCTGAACAATGTGGTCTGATATTCAGCTATGCTGCAACTACAGCCAACATAGTCATCCTAAACTAATAACACACAAACAAATGGACGACTTCTTGTCAGTCCTGAACACATCATTAAACATTCACAGTCCACTCCGTGGCCCTGCTGTATTTACCAACTGGTTGACCCTTCTTTAACAGTAATGACCTCCACCAAACTTTTTGTGTAGCTGCTGATCAGCCATGAACTTTAACCTATTCCTTCTTTCCAAACCTTTCCAGTTCCTTTTATCCCTGAGAGCTCTTTTCTGATCAGTTCTCTTTAGGTCAGGTCACAGCATTTTCTGTCTCTTATTGGCCATTCCAGAACATCAATTTCCTTATATTTAAAGCTTTCTCTTTCTGATTTCTTCCTGTGTTTTGTCTTATTGTCCTGTGTCATCAATCAACCTCTGTTAAGCTTCTACTATCCTGATATTTTTTTTTGTTAGATTTCTTGATAATATTTTGAATTAAAGGTTTCCTTGATCATGTTAAGCTCTCTAGGCCCAAACCATGATGCTCCCTTCATCTTGAGGTTTTAGTATTGATTTGCAGTTCTCTTGGTGTCACATGTTTTGACAAAAGAGTTCAACTTTTTCCTCATTCGTCTACAGAATATTGGAACATCGAGGTGATCTTTTACAAGTTTGAGATGTGCAGTGATGCTTTTGTTAGATCACATTGATTTCCTTGGTGTTGTCCTTCCATAAACACCAGTCTTATGTTTTCCTTCACATGGACACATGCACAGAGACTTTGTCAAGTCCCAGATATTCCTGCAGGCCATTTGCTCTTCCCCTCTGCTATCACATTGTGATCTATGCAGGATGCCCACTCCAGATTGAATTTCCTCCATTTTTGTAGACAGACTACAAAAAATACAAAGCTGTGCTAGAAAAGACCAGAGTAGAGCGACTAGGCTAATTCTAGGGATGAGAGGTAAGACTTACCAGAGAAGATTAAAAGAGTTCAACTTTGTCAGTTTAAGCAAATGGAGATTAAGAGGAGGCTTAACTGGAGTGTTAAAAATCATGAAAATAATTAGAGCAGTAGAGCTTTACTTGGCTGTTATTTACATTAAAAAGAGTTCATGAAGAACTTGAGGGCACAGTTGGAAACGTTAAGGGAACATTTCACATAAACATTAGAGAGATTTTCTTCACACAGAGAACCACAGACACATGGAGTAAAGTCCTAGGTAGTGTGGTGGAGAGTAGGAGTTTAAGGACGTTCAAAACTCAAATCATTGTTGTTTTTAGAGAAATTAGGTGGATCAGATTGGTAAGGTTTGTTTGGCTCAATGGCCCATTCTCATCAAATTTTTTGTAATATTTCCAATTTTTGTCAGGCTGTCAGTTTGTTTACTTTACTCTTCTAATGACGGGTCTCAGATCATTAGACTTATATAAAGGTAACTCATGCACACTTATTTTAAGAATAATACAATGTGTTGATAAACACAAAGATTATAGAACTGTGATAACTGCATATACAGTGCATCCAGAAAGTATTCACAGCGCATCACTTTTTCCACATTTTGTTATGTTACAGCTTTATTCCAAAATGGATTAAATTCATTTTTTTCCTCAGAATTCTGCACACAACACCCCATAATGACAACGTGAAAAAAGTTTACCTGAGATTTTTGCAAAGTTATTAAAAATAAAAAAAACTGAGAAATCCCATGTACATAAGTATTCACAGCCTTTGTTCAATACTTTGTCGATGCACCTTTGGCAGCAATTACAGCCTCAAGTCTTTTTGAATATGATGCCACAAGCTTGGCACACCTATCCTTGGCCAGTTTCGCCCATTCCTCTTTGCAGCACCTCTCAAGTTCCATCAGGTTGGATGAGAAGTGTGGGTGCACAGCCATTTTAAGATCTCTCCAGGGATGTTCAATCGGATTCAAGTCTGGGCTCTGGCTGGGCCACTCAAGGACATTCACAGAGTTGTCCTGAAGCCACTCCTTTGATATTTTGGCTGTGTGCTTAGGGTTGTTGTCCTGCTGAAAGATGAATCATCGCCCCAGTCTGAGGTCAAGAGCGCTCTGGAGCAGGTTTTCATCCAGGATGTCTCTGTACATTGCTGCAGTCATCTTTCCCTTTATCCTGACTAGTCTCCCAGTCCCTGCCGCTGAAAAACATCCCCACAGCATGATGCTGCCACCACCATGCTTCACTGTAGGGATGGTATTGGCCTGGTGATGAGCGGTGCCTGGTTTCCTCCAAACGTGATGCCTGGCATTCACACCAAAGAGTTCAATCTTTGTCTCATCAAACCAGAGAATTTTCTTTGTCATGGTCTGAGAGTCCTTCAGGTGCCTTTTGGCAAACTCCAGGCAGGCTGCCACGTGCCTTTAACTAAGGAGTGGCTTCCGTCTGGCCACTCTACCATACAGGCCTGATTGGTGGATTGCTGCAGAGATGGTTGTCCTTCTGGAAGGTTCTCCTCTCTCCACAGAGGACCTCTGGAGCTCTGACAGAGTGACCATCGGGTTCTTGGTCACCTCCCTGACTAAGGCCCTTCTCCCCGATCGCTCAATTTAGATGGCCGGCCAGCTCTAGGAAGAGTCATGGTGGTTTCGAACTTCTTCCACTTATGGATGATGGAGGCCACTGTGCTCATTGGGACCTTCAAAGCAGCAGAAATTTTTCTGTAACCTTCCCCAGATTTGTGCCTCGAGACAATCCTGTCTCTGAGGTCTACAGACAATTCCTTTGACTTCATGCTTGGTTTGTGCTCTGACATGAAATGTCAACTGTGGGACCTTATATAGACAGGTGTGTGCCTTTCCAAATCAGGTCCAGTCAACTGAATTTACCACAGGTGGACTCCAATTAAGCTGCAGAAACATCTCAAGGATGATCAGGGGAAACAGGATGCACCTGAGCTCAATTTCGAGCTTCATGGCAAAGGCTGTGAATACTTATGTACTTGTGCTTTCTCAATTTTTTTATTTTTAATAAATTTGCAAAAATCTCAAGTAAACTTTTTTCACGTTGTCATTATGGGGTGTTGTGTGTAGAATTCTGAGGAAAAAAATGAATTTAATCCATTTTGGAATAAGGCTGTAACAACAAAATATGGAAAAAGTGATGCGCTGTGAATACTTTCCGGATGCACTGTATGTCAACACAGACAGAAAAGCATAACGCAGAAGAGGCTGTTTGTTTACTTGCTCTTTAGAGTTCTAATTTATCTTGGCACAGATAAACAGGTTTACGATAGCAGGGCTTTAAGGAGGATTTCTGATGTTATGTGGAGTTGTTGCTGTTGTTGTTCAAATGGAGGACTTTTCTCTTTTTGGAGTTCACTCTTTGTCTTTGCTGTGTGTTCCTTTCTTCACGGTGTGCTGTGATGTTGTCTTTCGCACCTCACAGTTTGGCACTTTGCTATTCCCTCTGCACCTTTCTGGCACAAGGGTGTAGGTGCTGAAGTTCGCTTCTTGAAGTAATGGCTTCTTTTTGTTCTTCTCAGACTGTGCTCAATCACCTAAAACAGACGTTGGGAAGAGTGGCCCTTAGAGGCAGTTCAGGGCGTCCTGGTCCAAGGCTCTATGGAGAGGAGCTTCCAGGTCAAAGAAAGTTTGTGAACTGTTTGCTCCACAGAGTGTGGATGGCTTCTCACCCCAAAGAGAGCAAGTTGTCAGCTTTGAGCTCACAAAGAGAAAGCATTGTCTGCTTTTTGACTCTTCAGCCTTTAGGCCCCAAAACAGACACAAGAGATGAGTGCAGCTACACTTAAAGGAAGGTGTAGCCTCTGGTGATTGGATTAAAGCTCCTTCCATTTGTAGATTCCTGGCCTGCTTATAGGCTTGTTATTTTTTCCGTTACAAACAGGCAGGTTCAGTTTTCAGTTACAAGCTTAAGATGAAGGTCTGTTTGGGTGTTATTTTGTTTGAAGGAGCCTCTGCAGAGGTGTCGGCTCAACTTGGATTTACACCTTTGTGGTTAGGTGAAGGACTCCAAGTGCCCAATAACCTTCTGGCAGCACTTCCTGGTGTTGCGGAAGTGCTGACAAACAGGGCCCTGTAAACATCTAGGCGCCTTATGGCGGTGGCCTCGGGCTCCAGCAGGGTTGAGCTTCCATGCTCCAAACCTGTGGCCCTGCTGTAAGCCAAGGGGGTTGGCCCC
This sequence comes from Erpetoichthys calabaricus, assembly GCF_900747795.2. Taxonomy (NCBI): domain Eukaryota; kingdom Metazoa; phylum Chordata; class Cladistia; order Polypteriformes; family Polypteridae; genus Erpetoichthys; species Erpetoichthys calabaricus. The sequence goes on along the minus strand of NC_041394.2, from coordinate 343,645,126 downwards.
TATTGGTCCAGCAGAGATAGTATCTGGAATAAGCCCTCTCCCCCAGTGTTTCTGTGCCGAAGGTGCTCCAACCGGGAAAGGGCCCCAGCGTTCTGTCACACCACAGATTGTCATTAATGTTTAGGTCAAGGGACTGTGAAAGCCGTGCCAAAACCTTAAGCTTGGACCTTTTCAGCGAGTTCATTGTCAATTTTGAAGTGCAGTTCTTATTGTTATCCTGTTGTAGAAGCCATCCACTTTTCATTTATAGCTGTTTTAGATGGTGTGATGTTTGCTTCCAGAATTTTCTAGTATTTTATTCAATCCATTCCTCCCTCTACCAGTGAAAATTTCACTGTGCTACTTGCTGCAAGACAATCCTGAAACATGACCGATCTACCGTCTTGCTTATCAGTCAGAGACGTGTTCTCGTCATGGAATTCTGTGCCCTTTTTTCTCCAAACACACCTTTGCACATTTTGGCAAAAAGTTCTATTTTGACTTTATCAGTTCACATGATTTGGTTCCAAAATGCATCAGGCTTGTTTAAAAGTTAATCTGCAAACTTCTAATGATGACGATTGTGGTGAGGTAACAGCAAATGTTTCTTCTAATGGCTCTTTCTTGAAGGTCATATTTGTGGTGGTGTCGCTGCATAGTAGAAGGGTGCATTAACTCTCCGGAGTCTGACTATAAAAGACCTCCAGGAAGGAGGTTTGATTTGCCTTTCTAGCAATCCTATGAGCAGCTGCCTTGGAAAGTTGTCTTGATGTTCCACACCTCAACTTCACTACCACCATTTCTGTTAACTGCCATTTCTTAATAACGTTACAAACTGAGGAAGGTTCTACTTGAAAACTCTTTGCCATCGTCTGTAGCCTTTTCCTGCTTCGTGGGCATTAAATATTTTATTCCTCAGAGTGCTAGACAGCTGCTTAGAGGAGCCCATGGCTGTTGATTGTTGGGACAAGGTTTGAGGAGTCTGAGAACTTATACAACTTTGAATTTTGCATCGCCTGGCCATTTCTAATGATGACTATGAACAAGCCAAAGCCCTAAGGAGCTAATTAAGGTCTGACATCTTGGAAAAAAAGTTATCTGAAACCTCCGATTTCTTGGGGTGCACAGACATTTGCAGAGTACTCCTTCCTTTTTTCACTCTACAAAACAAAAATTATACACAACTCTTGTTTCAAATGCAGAAAAGAATATTTGATCTTTAACGCTATGGCTTTTGGAGATCAATTCATCATCTTTTGACTTAACTATTCACAGTAACAGTTATTCTAGTCAGTCACTGTACATGAAATGTCATGAAAGTGTACGTCTTGGGTAAAGCTACGTGTGAAAAGAATCATCCTCTCACCAGTGTGTATCGCACATCCAAGTTATGAATTAAATGATGGGATCCTAAACTTTCAACTATTGAAAACCGAGTTTTTCAAATGTTTGTCCTTGTGATTTGTTAATTATCATTGCAAAATCTATTCTCACGGGAAACTGTATACGGGTTAATATGAATGGCATATTCCCGTTTCGAGTTCATTCAATAAAAATAAGACTTTCTGATAAAACAAACTACTTACGAGAGTGGGAATATCCAGAGCCGATGTAGCCAGTGGCTTTGTTCTCAAGAAGCTGTGGATATCTGGCCATTGTGGATTACACGTTATTGTACGAAATAAATTTGGCCGACCGATAGTTCTGGATATTGCCATTACATCAAGATATAACTGTAGCAGTGCTCTTGGACTACCTTGATATGATGATGGTAATTTTACTGCTTTACCTATTTTGAATTTGTCTGAACTATTGATATTTGAATTTCGAACACGATCAATGAGACCTTGCATATGTTCCATTCTAAGTTTAGCTTCATTCGATTTAATAAAGAAGAGACGATTAGCTGCGACTTTTGCATATGCATTAATAATGTAAGGTTGTGATAGACGTTGAGATGATAGAAGTGGGTTAAATACATGGGAACGTATCACTACCACATACCACATTCCTGATTACATTTTGCCTGAAGAAGGGCCCTGAGAGGCCTCGAAAGCTTGCATATTGTAATCTTTTTAGTTTGCCAATAAAAGGTGTCATTTTGCTTGACTTCTTAGTTATAGCAAGAAAGTTCTATCTCATACTAACTTATAGGGGGAAAAGACTATACCATTGTCTTTGACTATGAAAGAAATTTAGATTCTATTCAAATTAAGCAAACACTGCTATGAGTTTAACTCAAAGCTTTAACTTTCTAAGATTGGCTCTTACAGTGAGTATAAATGTCACCGGTGTGTCACAAAGCTGACCAGTCCTGGTGTCTCCTGCCACTCCCCTATAGAGCTGAAACACCATCAGCTGCACTCTTCCTGGGTTTTCTCATCTTCTAATTTTTCTCGAAGGTCACTGCAGCTTCTGTAGGCCTGTGCACTGAGGGATTACTCATCCATTGCTCTGTTTTGCTTTGGAGATTTAAAAAAGCCATTTTGTTCTTTGTTTTGGTGTCAAGCGGTTTTAGTTTAATTGCGTATAAATGTCAGGACACATTCTGATTATTGAGGGTGCCTTTTCCATGCTTGGCATGGCATTTTTTTCTATACAGTACCCTCCATAATGGCCGAGACAGACAGACATTTTTCTTTCATTTACACCTTTGCTTCACAGTTTAAAATTACAAATTAAATAATTCAGATGTGATTAAAGTACACATTACAGATTTTCATTTAAGGGGATTTCCATACATTTTAGTCACACCTTGTAGAAATGACAGCACTTTTTCTGCATGGTCCGCCAATTCAGGGCACCATAATGTTTGGGACAATTGGTGTCACAGGTGTTTGTGATTCCTCAGGTGTGTTTCATTGCCGTAGTCATGCAAGCATAAGACACCTGGGCTTGCTTCAAACTACCTTTGGACTCTGTAGTTGCCATTGTTCAACCTGAAGACAAGAGCTGTGCCAATGAAAGTCAAAGAAGCCATTATGAAGCAAGAAAACAATAATGTAATCATTAGAGACATCGGAAAACCTTCGGATTACCTAATTTAACTGTCTGGAATATCAATAAGAAGAAAGAATGCACTGGTGAGCTCAGTAATCACAAAGGGACTTGTAGGCCAAGTAAGACCACCACTGCTGAAGACAGAAGAAGTTGCTATAGATTACATTTTGATCACGACTTGCACACCCTAATGGTAACAATATTACATGTGTCTCTCTACCATCTTAAACGTACCATACAGATGACATGATGTTGCTCAGGGCGACTGAGAGATTCCTCACCGGTCAGGCAGTTCACACTGAAAAGCAGCCATCAACAAACAACCCACAGCTAATATGACCGCTGAGAGAACTGGGATTGTGTGATTTCTGCATGGTGGTCTCTGTAATGAAGGCTCTAGTTCAGCAGACAGTTCAAAGATGATGATGGTAGGAAGTCTAAATTGGCTTATAATTCAGTCTTCATCATGACCCAGAAAATCATTCTGATCCCTAAAAATGCTTTTTGTGTAGCCTGTCAAACATCAGAATGTGAAATGCACAATGAAATGAGATTTGGTTTACAGTGATCCCTCGCTATATCGCGCTTCGCCTTTCGCGGCTTCACTCCATCGCGGATTTTATATGTAAGCATATTTAAATATATATCGCGGATTTTTCGCTGCTTCGCGGGTTTCTGCGGACAATAGGTCTTTTAATTTCTGGTACATGCTTCCTCAGTTGGTTTGCCCAGTTGATTTCATTGGCAGATGGCTGAGAAGCTATCCAGCTTACTTTCTCTCTTCCTCTCTCTCTCTCTCTCTCTTGCGCTGACGTAGGGGGGTGTGAGCAGGGGGGCTGTGTGCAGCTGCTTCCTGAAGGACAGGCTGCACGGAGCTTCGCATACTTAAAAGCTCAAAGGGCACGTATTGATTTTCTGTGGCTCTCTCTCTCTCTCTTCCTGCTCCTGACAGAGGGGGTGTGAGCTGCCGCCTTCAACAGCTTTGTACCGGCGGTGCTTCGCATACTTAAAAGCAAACAGCACTATTGATTTTTTTTTTGACTGCTTGCTTTGCACTCCTTTGAAAAGGAAGATATGTTTGCATTCTTTTAATTGTGAGACAGAACTGTCATCTCTGTCTTGTCAAGGAGCACAGTTTAAACTTTTGAAAAAGAGACAAATGTTTGTTTGCAGTGTTTGAATAACGTTCCTGTCTCTCTACAACCTCCTGTGTTTCTGCGCAAATCTGTGACCCAAGCATGACATTCTAAAAATAACCATATAAACATATGGTTTCTACTTCGCGGATTTTCCTATTTCGCGGGTGGCTCTGGAACGCAACCCCCGCGATGGAGGAGGGATTACTGTACTTCGTTTTTCCACCTGGAGTTGCTGAAATGCCAACACAAATAAAGAGTGCATGGGACTTATAAATGCTCAAAACTTGAGGTAACTTAAAGCCAATTTAAATGCCAAGTTATAGTTTTATAAATCCTACTTTTTGTATAAGAAATAGCTTTCATACACGTTGCCGAGCATAATGAAGTTTTATACATGCAACCCTGGTGAGTAGTTGTAATAAAACACGTAAAATTAAAAATTAAGTGTGCTTTCCATATACAACTAGAGATTTTTAATTGCATATGTTGATCAAAGGTTGTTCCTAATTAGAGCCATCATGTATTTAATATGAGTTAATGTTGATAATAAGGCCTTTTGTTTTTTTTTTCCTTTTAAACTTTATACAGGAAACAAAGATCACTGCAGTGTGGAATGTAGCAAAGAATTCTGTGGCAAGAGTGCTCTTCAGTTCTACACTAGAGTTCACACCGGCGAGAAGCCGTATTGCTGTAATGAATGTGGTAAACAGTTTTCACAAATAGGCAGTCTGAAGAACCACATCAGAGTTCATTCCGGGGAAAAGCCGTATTGCTGTAATGAATGTGGTAAACACTTTTCAGATATCGGCAATCTTCATAAACACACAAGAGTTCACACTGGGGAGAAGCCATATTGCTGTCATGAATGTGGTAAACAGTTTTCACAAATAGGCAGTCTGAAGAACCACATCAGAGTTCATTCCGGGGAAAAGCCGTATTGCTGTAATGAATGTGGTAAACACTTTTCAGATATCGGCAATCTTCATAAACACACAAGAGTTCACACTGGGGTGAAGCCATATTGCTGTCATGAATGTGGTAAACAGTTTTCAGATATCGGCAATCTTCATAAACACACAAGAGTTCACACTGGGGTGAAGCCATACTGCTGTCATGATTGTGGTAAACAGTTTTCACAAATAGGCAGTCTGAAGAACCACACCAGAGTTCACACTGGAGAGAAGCCGTATTGCTGTAATGAATGTGATAAACAGTTTTCACATATAAGCAGTCTGAAGTACCACACTAGAGTTCACAACAGAATCAAAACAGGAGCAGTTCAAAAGAACAACAAACACCCTTAAAACTCAAGAGTAAGGTTCACTCCTGTCCTGAAAAGTAAGCAAACTAAACTATTGTTGACAAATTAATCTCTGAGAGAAGCCATATTGCTGTTTGTATTGTGGCAAACAAATCTCTCAGAGGAGTTCTCTTCAGAGACTCAGTAGAATTCACACTGGAGAGAAGTACAACTGAACTGTCCTGACTGAAGAGTAAGGTTCACTCCTCCCTGGACAGTAAGCACATGTAACTGACTGGAATCCATCCTACTTCATGTTGTGTCAGAAGTTTATATAATTTTTCCCATTCCAGAAACAAAACAAAGAATAGGGTGTCATACAGACAGCTTCTCACCGAAGCCCTACAGCCTCCACCATGCGCCTAGCTCTGTTTTCATAACATTCATATTACATATAGAACTATTACAATATATTATACACATTTCATCAGAAATAAAACTCTCTTTACAATATACATAGCCTCACATAATAAATAACAGTTCAGCTTTGTAATATTATATAGTTTGCTATTTTTATATAACAAAAAAATAAAATAATATACAAGAACAAAAACAAATGAAAAAAATGAACAGGGTATCATACAAACAGCTTCTCACCAATGCTTATTAAATAATAAATAAAATCAATTACAAATAATTGCAAACACAAACTATTATTACAAAATAAATCAAATAAAATGTAAAATTAAAATAAACATCCAAAATATCCACATGGTCATGTGTGGCAGCACACTAAATGAAGAAATGCTATGTTTTTTATTTTATTTTGTTTTTATTTGTTTGCTTTTGATAATAAAAACATACAAAAACTATATATAAGAACTCAGTGGGGGGCACAATAGTTATTTGACACTTGAGCATTACCAAATGTTGTGATGTGAGACTTTGCATATAACTTGATAAATATTTGTGTGTCTTTATTTGTAACTTAGGCAAAGCAAATGTAATATTAGTGTTTCATTATTGATAATGACAGCAATAGTTTGATGGTTTAAGAACCCCTTCCTCCCACCAGGACTGAGTCTCTTTGAATTTTACGACAGGATTTGGAGGATGTGCCTCAAACCAGTTTGGCAAGTGTTCCTCTGCTAAATTCTCTCTCAGTCAACCCCCCGCAGGAAAGCCAAGCTGCCTAACTGCCAAGCTTTACCTTAACATATGGTTTGGGGGTCAGGTGTGCAGATGTTCTATTCCCCCATTGGTCTGAAGTATGGCTGTTTGGGAATGTCTTGTATCAGAAGCCTTTAAGTACCATGATGTCCTATTGGCTCTAGGGGTTGGACAGAAAACCTACAAATTTGCTTGCTTACCTCATACTCTCTTTCTTATCAAACTGATGTATAAACTGAAAAGGACAACACAATGAAGAGCACAGCTTGGCAGCCATATTGAGACAGGCATGTGGCCTGTTCTGAAGAAAGCGGACCACAAAATGATGCCTTGAGACATTTTAAGTAACTAACAAGTCTGTGTGCCGCCTGAAACTACACATCAACATTTATCAGGTTGTATGGTTGCCAATATTCAAATGTACTTTGCATATTGTTATTATTTGAGAATATTACCAATAATACTTTGTTTAAACTGTAACTTAACTCCTGCTTGTCTTTTACTACACCTAATTTCCAGAGGTTATAGATGTAGAAGGGAAGGTGGGGAAAAGTTATATACTATAATACCTTATAAACAGTGGTAAGTCTGGGAGATTTGAGGCATTCTGACAAAGGCTACATATTAATAATACAAAAGGGGAAAGTAGAGCAATATATTACTCTACCAAGGCAAAACACCAAATAATATCCAAGTCAAATAAATAGAATAAAATTAGAAAAGGCTTGGGGAGAGCTGACTTACCGCTACAGCATCCACCATCGCCTGAGGGAGCCTGCGGTGTCTGGGGAGTCACATTAATTAGATTTGAACTAAAAAATACGATGGATGTGATACTAAGTACACACAAACAATTTGCTTTTGGAGAAATTCAAAACTAAAAGCTACAAAAAGAAAAAGACAGAATACTCCTTGCTGCACATACACACCAATAGAATTTGGAGGAATTAATCTCGAGAAGCCATATTGCAGCACTGGATGTGGCTGACGAGTCTCACAAACCAGAATCTTCTGGGCCACAAAAGAATTCAGACTGGGTGCCACCTCCTGAAGTGGGCTTAGTTGGAGAAGATCTACACCGGGGGCTGTCAGCCCTTTATCTCGGCATACTACCTCAAAGAATTTAAATGTTCTGAAGTACCTCCATTTTACTTTGGTGTTAAATTGTTAATTACTGAATTGTTATCATGTAAAACTAAAGTTGGAATTTCTTTTACCACTGAGAAAAATGTTCTTTCAGAGAGTTTTTATAAGGTACTAGCCATGGTACGCCGCATAATCAGGCTGGGTTTTTAATGATTTTTAAGCACAGGGAAAAAATTAACATTTGAAAAATCCGGAGGAGAGGGGAAGGACGCCGAAGCCTCACGAAGCATCAACATGTTTGAAGCAATTGTGTCGGAAATCGTATCGAAGCTTCGAAGCATTTAACACTCACCTCTGTAGTGACACTTCCTGGCCATTTTTATTAACGTTACAGAAACTTATGATACACTTCAATGACGTCTGTTAAAACTCGCATTGCTTTTATTTTTTCGCAGCTACATAGTACGGCTGCTTTGCAGTAAGGAGACAGTGGAAGATTGTGGGTTCGCTTCCTGGTTCCTCCTTGTGTGGATAGCATATTATCCACGACAAACAAACTGTTTTACACGCTGCAAACCAACCCGAGGCGTAGTATACGCCGCTTTTTCAATGTTTTTTAAGCAGAGGGAAAAAAATGAACATTTGTAAAATCCGTAACGCTGCTTTCAGTAAGTACAATGCACACGCGTTTAGTTTGTTGGTGACTTTTTGCCAGCTGTCTTTCCTGGTTTGGGCTGTTTTTGCAGTGTTACCGCTTGTGCATATTAAATCTTGAATTCTTTTGAGTAACTAATTAACTAACACACACCCACCCACTCAGCTTGTGTGAAAAAAATGCGCCCGTTCTTTCATCATTTTGTTGCAGCAATATACATTGTGTTTTCACTCAGCGCGGAGGTGCGCATTCATCTCGGATTATTACATCCAGCTAATCTGCTACACGACTGCGTTTGAAAAACCGACTTATCCCTGATGAGTTTCACCGGCATTAATGATTAGGAATCTGGTTGGAACAAAACACTTCAGCCACAGGGGTTCAGCAGGACCGAGTTTGGGAAACACCGCTGAACACTCGTGGCTCTTGCCAACTCACGGCGTATCATATGTCGCATAATTATGTATTGATGGGTGAACACTTTCTGAATGACACAGTTGTCCAAACAGAAGTGAAAGTAAAATCGAGCCTGGTGCATTCTTTAACTGCATTCTCTGTCTTGTAGCGCAGTGGTAGTGTTGCTGCTTTACAGTAAGGAGACTGTGGAAGATTTTTGGTTCGTTTGGGCTGCATTTGCAGTGTTACCGCCTGTGCATATTAAATCTTGAAATCCTTCGAGTAACAAATTAACTAACACCCACCCACACACACACAGCTTGTGTGAAAAAATGCGCCCGTACTTTCATCATTTTGTTGCAGCCTATCAAAGACTTGCTGCCCCCAACTCAAGGTGGCTCAGAGGTCCATGTGTAGCGTACAACAGATGAACATAAATGACGCCGTTTTTTCGGAGGCGTCGCGTCCCAGTTAGTGGGCGTGGCTCTGTGAGTTGTCGTCGTATCCAATGGTCATAGAGTTGGTGGGCAAGGCTCTTTTCTACTTGTCGGCGGCTTAGTGAATCCACGCCTCTTCCTGCGTGCTTTCATGGGTGTCTTGTTTTGGTGTGCGTGCTTTCATGGGTGTCTTCCCCTTTGGCGGCGACTTTGTGAATTATATATATAGACTAGCACTGGTAACCTGCCAAAGACATGTTTTAAAATGAATTTCAACAAAATTTGATATGTTAGGACTAATAGGCACTGACAGTGTGTCACCGTGAGGAGGTCACTTCACCTGCCTGTGCTAATACTGGAAAAGCAAAAGAAATGCCAGCAATTGTGTCTCGAATTTGTAAGACGCCTCAGCATCAGTTAAATAATAATAATTCCAATAAAGTTAGTAAAACTACGCCTTCAACCAAAAGGGGTTTCCTGTTCTCCAGAGACTTTGCATTCCACTATCTTGATTTACTTACAGTGTGCTTTCTCGTTTATTGATATAAATTATTTGTTGCTTTGAATAAATTACAAAATACTCAAATTCACCAGTCTGTCATGTATCGGTGTGATTTTTGCACTCGACGTTCTGTTTAAAATGACAGCAAACAGACTGACTGAAAGCAAAATGGCCAAGGCAGTGTGTGTGGAGGAGCCTAACCTCGTCTCTAGTGAACTGAACATCAATGCAGAAGAAAAGACCCGAGCTGATATCTCCACACTCAGCCAAACCCCAACTAACACTCTGCGGACGCCGCTACGGCCTTTCAGACAGCGGGCTCAGTGCAGTAAACTTGCAGAACTCAGCCAAGGCTGCCGAGAGACAAGGATTACATGTCATCTTAAGGACTGGGATGTGAGATACTGTCCTTAGAGAGGTAACATGTCCTCCATCACGAGCAATAAACAAACTGAGAAGTGCAGTTAAGTAACCGATCAGTTAAATCAGCAGAAACACATCCAGCGTATGTAAAGCTTTAATCCAAGTCTCAGTTTTTCCCACCATTGAGACAACTGAGGAAAAGAAACGTGCTGAACTGGAGGACATTTGTTATTGTAAGTAATGCTCAATGTAATGAATTTAATTTCAGTAACATTTCCCAGCACTGGTCTCTTGTGAACATTTGTTTTTGTATCTGGAATATCATCTATTAAATGACTGGTGGAAATAAACTGAAGTCTGCTTAAGAAACTGGCTGAATAAATAGTTAGAAATGCAATAATGTCTTATTTTTCATCTTCATATCATTTTAAAGGCAGAATTATTGACATAACCAATCAAAGTGGCGACTATTTTTTCATTATTGTGTGGCTCTAAATTAAAAATAAATAAAACTCCTACTTTGAGCCATTGACTAATTAGTGTTTTACTGTTAATTTGTTTCTGTTACACAAAAGTGTTCAATAAACAAACTAAAATAATTGAACATACTTAAGCAACTGATTATTAAAACTGGTTAGTATTAGAAAGTAATCACTGAGTTATTTCTGCTTTATTGAAAAATATTAAATTACTTGAAGGAAATATGATAAATTGCAATTAACACAGAATGACTTTCAATTACAAATTTGAACGGAGCGATTAATTGCAAATGAATTTTTTTGATCAAACAGCTGCTCTCATTCAAATACATAATTTGTAACCATTACAAATGATGAAAATCTTATAAAATGTGTACAATATACAGAGCCGTTTCTTGCTCTATGCGGACTTTGCAGATGCACAGGGCCCCCCAAGCTGCAAGTTCAGCCTCAGTATATTTGGGGAGTATTAACATTACCTGTCTGTTTGTAGCCAGCTCAGCCCCATCGTGTGTTTAATGAAGCACTTACAAGCTTAAAAATTAAATGTAGGACATAAGCAAAACTAAGCTGCAGTAGCAGGGAAGCTTCGGCTTGTGTTTGTGGGGTAATTAATTCAAAATCAATGATGATCACCAGGCAGTCGTGTCGCGCAATGAGTGACGTCTACCGAGAGGTATGATGGGAAAACTCACTGAGCACCGCGCATCACGTCAGGAGGAAAATAACAGAAGCCAAAGTCACACTGATACGGAAGGTGGCATCAAAAAAGGGCTTATCCCTCTGGTGCTGAAAAACGTAAAAATTAAAAACTTGAAGAAGAAAAATGTGCACAGAATAAATATAAAGCATTTGTTAACGATGTCGCAATGGATCAGAGGTGGGAAGAAACGAAGTAAAACAACTTCTTTACTGTTCTTAAATAGAATTTTCATGTAGGTTATCTGTATCTTTACTTGGGTACTTTATTTGTTTGAGACCTTTTACTTGAATTCACAACATTTTAAAGGAAAAAATCTGCTCCATACAATTTAAATAAATAAACATCTGTAACTTACTATGTTAAGTGTCTGTGTCCGAAAAATAGGGCAATCTAGGTTAATTCGCATGCATATGTGAAATCGAGGGACTACTTGTATTTCATTATATTTATTTGCAAATTTTACATCTTTGATTTCTGCGTATACAAAACTTTAACCTCACTGGAGAGAAGCAAAAGGAACAACACAGGTAGCAACTGTGGTGATTTAAACTGTGAAGATATCGTCAAACCAAAGTGAAGCAACGCTGAACTTATTAATGAGATTGAAGATTCAAGTGGTTGATACAAAAACGAGCCTTGGCGAATGCGTTGCCTTTTGTCCCAGCCATAAAAACACGAGGTGATGGCGTTCAAAATTCACCTTCCGATCTTAAAAAACACATAGAGGTGAGAGTGTGCACATGAAATGTAGGAGAGGAACAACTAAAGGACTTTTGGTTGGGCAGGACTAGTTGGCATTCGCAGCAGAGTGTCGATTAAAACCCTTGGAAAGTAGATTTCAGATCCAAACGTGAATATGCAGATTTAGACGTCCATATAATTGTGTGTGGTCTACAGTAAAAAAGTTAAAGTAGAACTATTCTTAGTTCTCAAATTACACATAAAGGAAAATAGATAACGTTGCAAAATCTTACACAAATATTAATTACAAAGTTACAATACTGAAGTTGATCACTAGATAGCAGCATTGTTACTGAAATTACAAGTGTAACAAATATAACGTTAGCCCTTAACCTACAATTTCTGAGCGCTTTGAGTATTGAGAAAAGTGCTATATAAATGCAAAGAATTATTATTATTATTATTAATAAATTTAATATTCTGAGTTAACATTGCCTTATAAGAACTGCAGAGAAATTAAACTTCTCAAAAATATAACATTGCTTTCTGGTTCTTTACTCAATTAACTTTAACAAGGGAATAACTTATTGGTTCTAAAATAACCATATATACGCTGTGGCAAAGGTGCTATACGGGCGTCAAGCCGACGCAGAATGACAACGGAGGCACATAAAAATGAACAAAAAGATTTATTGTCTTCAGCCGTGGGGTACGTCTTCCCTGTGTCCCACAGGACTAACACAGTCCCAAAACACCAAAATAAAGCACACCACACTCTTCTTTCTCCTCCAAAGTGGTGACTGTCAGCTCCTTTTATAGCCCACCCGGAAGTGCTTCAGGTGCTTGTTGACCTGCTTTCGGCTGCACCTCTGGGTGTGGCTGCGTTTCTGCCCAGACGGGCTTGTTAGGCCGTACAGCTCCCCCTGGCGGTGGCCACGGAGCCCAAAAGGAATGAGCTCCAGTGTTCCAAAATATTGGTCTCGATGTAACCCAGGGGAGCTGCCAACAAGTGTTCCGGGGGACAAAGTGTGCATCCCATGACTGCTCCCCCGGATCCAGTGTCAAAGGGCGTCCCGACCGGGCATGGGTCCTGGCCATCTGCCACAATGCAAACAATTTAATACAAACAAAAACAAATGAACAGAACCTACGTTGCTTCACCATTTCCAAGGAACTCTCTAACTATTTGAAGGGCAAACTAATATTTTAACAGATAGTGGGAACAAACCACACTTTCTCCTTCTACCTTCTACCCACAGAGCTTCGCCTGAAATAAAAGCAAACTTATTTCCGAACAGTCTTCCTCAGGACAGATACGATTTGATCAGTAGAGTTTTCCATGTAAAATTACAGAAAATTATCCTTCTTATTAATAAAGGCGAGATCTTTGGACTGAGTAAATGTTTTATGTTCACCATCGAATGGCAAGAAAGACTTGCCCATCTCTTAGTCTGGCTTGAAAACAAAATACGACCCGACCAGATAGATGATGTACTATTGGCTGAGATTCCTGACTCTACCTTAGACCCAAAACTTAACTCAATTGTAATTAAATAAAGGGTTCATGGGCCATGCGGTTCTTTTAATAAGAACTCTCCTTGCATGAAGGTGGGACGCTGCACTAAACACTTCCTGAAAGAATTCCGGACTGAAATCTTTACAGCTGATGATGACTACTCCAAAAACAGAAGACGCCATCCTGCAGATGGTGGTCAAACAGCCACTATCAATGTGAAGGGAAAGGCAGTGCAAATAATCAATAGATGGATCATGCCTTTTAATCCCATCTTGCTAAAGACATTTAACACCCATATCAATATTGAATATTGCAGTTCTGTCACTGCTATTAAGTATGTCTGCAAGTACATTAATAAGGGCATTGATCAGGGGACCTTCTCCTTACCAGTACAGGACGAGGAGGAGAAATTCAAAACCGGGAGATAAATAAGCTCTTCAGAAGCATTGTGGAGGATCCTAGGATTTAGCATCCATGCAAGGTTGCCAGCGGTGCTACACCTTGCTACCCATTTGGAAAATGGACTGCGGGTATATTTTACAGCATAAAATGCAGCCGATGTTGTGCTTAATCCTCAGCACACAACCCTCATAGCATTCTTCCAACTCTCCTCCGAAGATGGTTTTGCCAGGAGCCTCTTATATAATGAGGTACCTTCCTAATATACCTGGGTAAATTATAAATTCTCTCGACAAAAACAAGGAGCACCAGTTGAGGGGCATCCATGCATAGAAAGAAGCAAAGCCCTCGGTCTTGTCTATACTGTCCATCCGAATAATGCTTATTATTATTATCTGCGACTACTTCTACACAATGTAAGAGGACCGACATCCTTTGAAAGCCTGTGCACCGTTGGACAAGTGGTACATCCCACTTATCAGTTGGCCTGCAAAGCCCTCAGCTTACTTAAAAACAATGCTCATTGGTACGTTACCCTAACTGAGTCCTCGTTGTGCCAGATTGCATCTTCGGTGAGAAAATTGTTTTCAGTCTAGCTGATTTACTGCCAGCCATCGGATCCTCTTGCACTTTGGACATAGAGATTCCGTGGCCGAAGACATTCTTGAACGGGTTCATAGAGAATACTCCGCACCCGACATGGATTTCAAGGATGATGTTTATAATGAAGCATTGCTGGAGATTGAGAAGCTGGTGCGGATACTTTCCGGCAAAAGTGTCAAGAGCTTTGGCTTGCCTCTCCCTGAAAACCATGCTTTGCCTGCAGGACACAGTGAATATGCCCAAGAGATGTTGTACAACAGGGAAAAACGTCAGTCACTACTGCAAGGTCCGAAACCACCCTCAATCCAGATCAGAGACATGCATATGATGGATGACGTTTTGTCGAGCGTCAGGTCGCAAGATGGGAAAGTCTTTTTCCTAGATGCCCCTGGAGGTATAGGAAAAACGTTTCTTATAAACCTGTTATTAGCAAAATTACGCTGTGAAGGCTACATCACTCTTGCCGTAGCTTCCTCTGGTATAGCTGCTACCCTCTTAGATGAACAGAACACACCATGTTCAAGTTGCCATTGAACATCTCTGGCGGCACTGCTCGTCCTGTCTGCAATATCTTTAAACAAAGTGATGCCGCTAAACTCCTCAAGGAATACTCTCTTATAGTTTGGGATGAGAGTACCATGTCTCATAAGAAGTCCATTGAGGCTTTGAATCTGAGTCTTCGAGACCTTAGAAACAACCAGTATATCATGAGAGGACCTACAGTTCTCCCATGATATACTGGTTGTTTCTAAGGTCTCGAAGACTCAGAGGACCTACAGTTCTGCCTTGTGCCCTGTGTTGGCTGGGATTGGCTCCAGCAGACCCCCGTGACCCTGTATTCGGATTCAGCGGGTTGGAAAATGGATGGATGGATGGATGGACCTACAGTTCTCTTCACAGGAGACTTCCCTCAAACGTTGCCTGTCATCCCAACAGGAAATTGCGCAGATGAGGAGAATGGGAGCCTTAAGTGCTCATCTATCTGGAGTGAAGTTACCAAGCTGTCACTGACCCTTAATATGCGCGCATTTTTGTTCCGGGATGGAAGCACAAGACTTTCACTGCTACTACTGGAGTGGGAAATGGTTCCTTACAGACTGCAGACAGCACTATTGCAATAAACACCGACAATTTGTGCACCTCAGTTCAAGATTTGAATAAACTTATTATTGCAGTATACCCAGACATGCCTTCGATTCTACATCGTCATCTTTCTTGGTTTGGGGAATGTTCTATCCTCACTCCAAGGAACGACACTGTTGATAAAATGAATCAATTGGTGCTCAAATTATTTAACATGCTATCTCGGACATACCCTTTAATAAATACCATTTTAGAACACAACAATTCATTTCATTATGCTACAGAATTTTTAAATTCCATGAATCCTTCTGGTCTGCCACCTCACAACTTAGTGTTGAAAGTAGGGGAACAGATTATCTTTTTGAGAAATCCGAGCCCAACCAACCTTTGCAATGGTACTGGTCTCCAGGGCTGTCAGCTTCAGAACAACATCATATATATGATAATCATTACAGGAAGCGCATTGGCGAGAAGGTTTTAATCCCTCGTATTCCTCTAATCGCGATGGACATGCCCTTTCAATTCAAGAGATTACAGTTCCCAGTGAAGCTTTGCTTTGCAATGTCAATTAATAAGGCCCAGGGACAGACATTCAAGTTAGCAGGGGTTGATCTTAGCTCAATGTGCTTCTCGCATGGTCAGCTTTACGTCGCTTTCCCCCAGGTTAGTTCCCCAAGAAACCTATATGTCCTCACCGCTGATAGCAAAACCAAAAATATTGTCTATCAAGAGGCCTTTGGATAGGAAACTTATCAATATAAATTGCTGTCAATGCAGATTACATCTTTTTTTTTAAATTGATTTTTAAAGATTGTTCTGTTTCTTTACTATGCAGGCATAGCCGCTGGGGACAGCTAGCATGTATATACTGTATATAACTATACTAGCCTTATTCTTTCCTGTGCTTCCTAGCCCTAAACTATCTATTACAGTGCATCCAGAAAGTATTCACAGCACATCACTTTTTCCACATTTTGTTATGTTACAGCCTTATTCCAAAATGGATTAAATTCATTTTTTTCCTCAGAATTCTACACACAACACCCCATAATGACAATGTGAAAAAAGTTTACTTGAGGTTTTTGCAAATTTATTAAAAATAAAAAAATTGAGAAAGCACATGTACCTAAGTATTCACAGCCTTTGCCGTGAAGCTCGAAATTGAGCTCAGGTGCATCCTGTTTCCCCTGATCATCCTTGAGATGTTGCTGCAGCTTAATTGGAGTCCACCTGTGATAAATTCAGTTGACTGGACATGATTTGGAAAGGCACACACCTGTCTATATAAGGTCCCACAGTTGACAGTTCACGTCAGAGCACAAACCAAGCATGAAGTCAAAGGAATTGTCTGTAGACCTCAGAGACAGGATTGTCTTGAGGCACAAATCTGGGGAAGGTTACAGAAAAATCTCTGATGCTTTGAAGGTCCCAATGAGCACAGTGGCCTCCATCATCCGTAAGTGGAAGAAGTTTGAAACCACCAGGACTCTTCCTAGAGCTGGCCGGCCATCTAAACTGAGCGATCGGGGGAGAAGGGCCTTAGTCAGGGAGGTGACCAAGAACCCGATGGTCACTCTGTCAGAGCTCCAGAGGTCCTCTGTGGAAAGAGGAGAACCTTCTAGAAGGACAACCATCTCTGCAGCAATCCACCAATCAGGCCTGTATGGTAGAGTGGCCAGACGGAAGCCACTCCTTAGTAAAAGGCACATGGCAGCCCGCCTGGAGTTTGCCAAAAGGCACCTGAAGGACTCTCAGACCATGAGAAAGAAAATTCTCTGGTCTGATGAGACAAAGATTGAACTCTTTGGTGTGAATGCCAGGCGTCACGTTTGGAGGAAACCTGGCACCATCCCTACAGTGAAGCATGGTGGTGGCAGCATCATGCTGTGGGGATGTTTTTCAGCGGCAGGAACTGGGAGACTAGTCAGGATAAAGGGAAAGATGACTGCAGCAATGTACAGAGACATCCTGGATGAAAACCTGCTCCAGAGCGCTCTTGACCTCAGACTGGGGCGACGGTTCATCTTTCAGCAGGACAACGACCCTAAGCACACAGCCAAGATATCAAAGGAGTTGCTTCAGGACAACTCTGTGAATGTCCTTGAGTGGCCCAGCCAGAGCCCAGACTTGAATCCGATTAAACATCTCTGGAGAGATCTTAAAATGGCTGTGCACCGACGCTTCCCATCCAACCTGATGGAGCTTGAGAGGTGCTGCAAAGAGGAATGGGCAAAACTGGCCAAGGATAGGTGTGCCAAGCTTGTGGCATCATATTCAACAAGACTTAAGGCTGCAATTGCTGCCAAAGGTGCATCGACAAAGTATTGAGCAAAGGCGGTGAATACTTATATACATGGGATTTCTCAGTTTTTTTATTTTTAATAAATTTGCAAAAACTTCAAGTAAACTTTTTTCACGTTGTCATTATGGGGTGTTGTGTGTAGAATTCTGAGGGAAAAAATGAATTTAATCCATTTTGGAATAAGGCTGTAACATAACAAAAGGTGGAAAAAGTGATGCGCTGTGAATACTTTCTGGATGCACTGTATATCGAGATTTTTCTAATGCCATTATTTCCATGTGCTAGTTAACTCACAACCCACTTGCTTGATCTCAGCCCCCTCACCTTGCACTCTACAGCTTGTGAGAGAGGTTGCCACAGGCTATTATCACCTATGCAATCACCCACTTGTCTCTAATCCAAGGCAGTACCAATAGATCTTGACCTGTTCAGCCCTCTCACTACACACTAGTTTTGGGGAGCAGCATAAAGGGGGCTCTGGCACCTCTTCTACTGACTCATTTTCCTTGTACAATTCCTCTCAGCGTCCTGCCGACTCAAGCACAGCAACTTTTTGGCAGCTTCCTGAAACTAAGTGCCCTAAAGCTTGCACCAGAAAGATGACCCTAGTTTACAATAAGAGAAATTACACAGGATTTCTAAGTGGGATCTCTCAGCCACTTGTCTCCCTTTACAAGGCGGGATCCACCGGAGTGGTCAACTCAAATTTTCCACTTTTTTACTCCTCTCTTTCACTCACACACTCATGCACACATTTGCACTGCAACTGCCAGCTCTTCTTACCTTAATTCTGCATGCCCATCCTTTCTCTCCATGCTATTTAGTTCATTATTTAGAAGGACTTCTTTTACTGCTTCTCCGTTGGAGGGGCAGGATCTCCATGAAACTAACACAAATAATTTATATAGAAAATCTCACTTACCCTTTTAGGTGGCGACCATTTGTGTCCATCACTCAAAGCTCAAACCCAACCAATGTATACAATATATATATTGTAAAAGAAGCAACCCAGCCACGGGGATGCACAAACCAGTGTGTTTCTTCATGCTGGTCCCAAGCCCGGATAAATAGGGAGGTTTGCATCAGGAAGGGCATCCAGTGTAAAATTTTGCCAAATCAATATGCAGACAAGAATACAACTTTCCATATCAGATCGGTCGAGCCCCAGGTTAACAACGACTGCCACCAGTACTGTTAGCCAACAGGGTGCTGGCAGAAATTGGGCTACTGTTGGCTGAAGAAGGAGAAGAAGAGGGGAGAGAGATGTCCGGAGGCAGGAGGGGAGGAGGAAGGTAAAGAGAGTGAAACTGAGGGTAGGAACTTTGAATGTTGGCAGTATGACTGGTAAGGAGAGAGTTAGCAGATATGATGGAGAGAAGGAAGGTTGATATATTGTGCATGCAAGAGACTAAATGGAAGGGGAGTAAGGATCAGAGATGGATTCAAATTATTCTATCATGGTGTGGATGGGAGAAGAAATGGAGTAGGGGTTATTCTGAAGGAACAGTATGTCAAGTGTGTTTTGGATGTAAAAAACTACTGAAAACATTATTTTAACATGGCCTTCTCATAACTTCACTGTAATTTAATCCTGATACTCTGTATATCCAATTAATTATAATAACTATTCATGGTGGCTCTAAAATCTGTACTAACCCCTACTCTTCTGTTTCCTTTTCCGGTGTCCTTTTGGTGGTGCATCTACTCAAAGCACCGTGATGTTCCAACAATGATGGATGGATTAAAAGCCAGAAGTCTGTATGACCATCAGCATCAAGTGACTCCGTGAGAACCCTAACTACAAAGAGGACTATTTCATTTATGTTAGGTAGAATGCCCAGAGGGGACTGGGTGGTCTCGTGGCCTGGAACCCCTACAGATTTTATTTTTTTTCTCCAGCTTTCTGGAGTTTTTTTTTTGTTTTATCTGTCCACCCTGGCCATCGGACCTTACTCCTTTTCTATGTTAACTAATGTTATCTTATTTTAATTTCTTATTTTGTCATTTATTTTTCTTTTCTTCATTATGCAAAGCACTTTGAGCTACTTTTTGTATGAAAATGCGCTATATAAATAAATGTTGTTGTTGTTGTTGATGATATTGTGATCTGTATTGAGAGTAGGGAGCAGGTTGAGGAGGTTCTATTCAATAAGGGCGCGCACAAAAAGGCGATCTTCAAAAGGGCGACCTCAATTGAGCGCCGAATAAATGCGCGCGCAAATAAAGGAGCACTTCAAAAGGATGACCTTCGGAGCGAATTAAATTAATTGTCCTTGATTATGCTAATAATCTTTAATAATTTTATATCACAGCTCCAGCTTATTCAAAACTCAGCTGCAAGAGTCCTTACTCGAACCAGCAGCAGCGAGCACATCACACCCATCCTGCTCCGTCTTCACTGGCTCCCTGTGTCCTACAGAATCGAATATAAAATCCTACTAATAACCTACAAAGCTTTAAATAACCTCGCGCCAAACTACATCAGTGACCTTCTCCATCACTATGTGCCTGCCTGCCCACTAAGGTCCTCTGATTCTGGTAATCTTGTTGTGCCCCTCACTAATCTACACTCCATGGGTGACAGGGCCTTCAGCTGTATAGCGCCCAGATTCTGGAATGACCTACCAAAATTAATCAGGTCAGCTGACTCCATGAATTCTTTTAAAAAACAACTCAAAACTCATCTGTTCAGGAAGGCTTTTAGCTCTACTTGACTTTATTACGTTTCTCTCAGTTTACTTCTCTGTCAAGATGCTCATGTAACCTGTATGTGTGTGTGCGAGACCATCAATCATGTTGTCTGTTTTTTTTTTTTTCAGAATTTACTGTCTTAATCTTCTTTGTTTATTTATCTGGTTTGTACAATGCTATATACTGTATATTCTGCCGTTCTTTATTTATTCTGTAAGTGCCTTGAGCATGGGAAAGGCGCTATATAAATAAAATGTATTATTATTATTATTATTAATAGACCGCATCTCGAATATCTACGTGGCATTGCACATAATCTACAGCTTCAAGTGTAACTTGCTTTCACCTTTTTATACATTCAGTCATTGCCTTAATCGAATTTTCTGTAATTTTGAAAACAACAAAATATAGAGAGCTTTAGAAATAGTTTGTTAGAAGTTCATGCATTAATTAATTGGATGTTTTAATATTCTTGCTTTCACCTTTTTATACGTTCAATCATTGCCTTTATCTAATAAATTTTCTGTAATTTTGTTGCGTTTGCCTTTATTCGCTGCGCCCAATTGACTTCACCCTTTTGAAGCTCGCCTTTATTTATGCGCGCAGTTATTCGGCGCTCAATTGAGGTCATCCTTTTGAAGCTCGCCTTTATGTGCGTGCCCTTATTGACGGATACCGGTTGAGGAGACCCTGGAGAGATGGAGATATGCTCTGGAGAGGAGAGGAATGAAGGGTCAGTAGGAACAAGACAGAATACATGTGTGTGAATGAGAGGGAGGTCAGTGGAATGGTGAGGATGCAGGGAGTAAAGTTGGCGAAGGTGGATGAGTTTAAATACTTGGGATCAACAGTACAGAGTAATGGGGATTGTGGAAGAGAGGTGAAAAAGAGAGTGCAGGAAGGGTGGAGAAGAGTGTCAGGAGTGATTTGTGACAGACGGGTATCAGCAAGAGTGAAAGGGAAGGTCTACAGGACGGTAGTGAGACCAGCTATGTTATATGGGTTGGAGACACTGGCACTGACCAGAAAGCAGGAGTCAGAGCTGGGGGTAGCAGAGTTAAAGATGTTAAGGTTGTGATGAGGATGGATAGGATTAGAAATGAGTACATTAAAGGGTTAGCTCAAGTTGGACGGCTGGGAGACAAAGTCAGAGAGGCGAGATTGTGTTGGTTTGGACATGTGCAGAGGAGAGATGCAGGGTATATTGGGAGAAGGATATTAAGGATAGAGGTGCCAGGTAACAGGAAAAGAGGAAGGCCTAAGAGGAGGTTAATGGATGTGGTGAGAGAGGACATGCAGGTGATGGATGTAACAGAACAAGATGCAGAGGACAGAAAGATATGGAAGAAGATGATCCGCTGTGGCAACCCCTAACAGAAGCAGCCGAAAGAAGAAGAATATATTGTAAAATAAGCCATAATTTAGTCACCTGAATTTTTGCTGCCTTAGCAGGGTTGTATGTCCAGGCCATTATATTCTTCGCCTGCTAACCCGAGGCACCCCCACCTTTTCCAAAAGATTTCTCTTATGTGGGGAACTTTGGAGTGGTCCCCTTAATCGGGAACCCATAATAAGTCCCCAGCCAAACCTGGCTCTAGCCTGTAGGTCCCCTTTGTACATGCCCAGGTGTCTTTAGAAGATTGGTGAGTCGAAGCATACTCCAGCTTTCCCCAAAACCCACCGACTGACCCCAGCTTGGCGATTCAGGAATGGTACTTACCTATCTGACCCTTGTTCAGTTGTAGGTTTGGGTAGTGTGTCGAGTCTCTGTTTAGGTTTGACTTCCAGTCTAATAAGGAAGTCGTCATCCTGCCAAATACGCCACTGTAAAAAGATCAGACTCGACACACTTAAAAAGGTTTGGGGCAGCCACATATATGTTATCCCTGGCTGGAATGGGTTTTGAGAATAAGACAGTAGTGTCTTTGATGGAGTCAAACAAAAACTGATGAATAGTGGTTCAGATGGTGGCTTTAAATGTCTAGACCGGAAGTGATTCGGATCTTCGGTACGGATCTACCTTCGTAATTGTGGATGTAGCTTGAAATATATTGTTTGAAGCCCTTCTCATTTTTAGCTCCTGACGTTTGGCATAATGTTTAAATAATGTGACTTATGTCGCTGACTGTAAGTTAGGGCAGAATCGATATCAGTGCTGGAAATGAAGCAGCTGGCTGACGAGGAATCCAGAACAGAATGTGCATAGAACAGTAAATCAATCGATGTTGAGAATTTAGATTAAGGATCAATGTGTCTTTTTATTGGTTTTAGAACCATTGACTACCAAAAGCAGATCCTTGACATCTTTTTAAGTGGCTTAGAGAAGCACTATTATTTTACAGGCCGCAGCTTTTGTTTAGGGATATGGTGGCTCTGCTGGGGATTTTGACTGACAAAAGACTAAACAGGTTTCCAAAAACCTTCAAGGCCCTTAATCTTAAAGAAAACTAAGCAAGCTTGCCCACTAGCGCATAAACATTTTAAACACAAACATTTTTAAATTGCATTTAGATTTGTAAAATTTATGAATATCTTAGTCAAGTTAAAGGAAAACATGTTATAATAGCTGACTTTGAGCAATATAAGCATTTAAGGGGTAATTAGTAAAGGCTGGTATTTTTATTTATTTTTTATTTTCTTTCTAGTTTGTCTGCTCAAGGCCACCTGCCTGCTTCCAGCACTAGCAGCTTAGCAACCTTACCAGTGAAGCAGCATGCTGCTCTTACCAGCACAGCTGCCTGTGATTTTAGCCGTATGGGATGCTGGTGCAACATGTAATTATTGATTGAGCAATTCAGTTTCTTATATGTGTAAGGTGAGAGGCATTCTGAAATATAGGATGGAGCGAGATTATTTAAGGCTTTCTAAACCATAAGTATTTTAAAGTCAATTCTAAATGTCATGGGTAACCAATGTAGAGACATCAGAACAGAAATGTGCTCGGATTTTCTTTTCCTACTTAAGAATCTAGAAGCTGCTTTCTGGACTTGTTGTAACCAATTGATGTCTTTATATGGGTAGTCTGGTCGACTGAAAACAAAAGCGTGAACTAATTTTTCAGCATCTTGCAAAGTTATAAGGGAACTAAATTTTGCTTTATTGCTTAAGTGGAAAAAATGCTGTCCTAGTGATCCGATTAATATGTGATTGAAAATTTAGGTCGGAGTCAATAATTATCCCCAAATTGTTCACCTCTGTTTTGACTTTTAAGCTTAATGGATCAAGTTTATTTCTAATATCCTCATTATATCTATCGGTAACATTTATTTTTTCTCCTTATTTAGTTTGAAAATTAATACTCATCCACTCAGAAATACAAGACAGATATTGGGTCAGTGAATCAAGATAGTCGGGGTCATCAGGCGCTATTGATAAATACAGTTGTGTGTCCTCAGCGTGGCTGTGGTAGCTGATATTACACCTTGAGATAATCTGACCTAATGGAAGCATTGAGATCGAAAAGAGCAGTGGACCCAGCATAGATACTTATGGAACACCATATCGAATATCATGTGTCTTTGAAGTATAATTAGCACAATTAACAAAGAAATTCTTACTGTTAAGAAAGACTCAAACCAATTTAAGACATTACCAGAGAGGTCCACCCACTGACTAAGGCAATTTATAAGAATATTGTGTTCAATGGTGTCAAATGCGGCACTCAGATCTAAGAGGATGCGAACAGATAAACAGCCTCTGTCTGCATTTACCTGCAAGTCATTTACTACTTTAATGAATGCAGTTTCTGTACTGTAATTTTTTCTGAAACCTGACTAAAACTTGTCAAGAACAGAATGTTTATTGAGGTGGTCATTTAGCTGCATAATGAATGCCTTTTCTAGGATTTTTCTTAAGAAACGCAGGCTAGAAATAGGTCTAAAATTTTCAAAAACAGAGGAGTCAAGATTATTTTTCTTGAGCAGGAGTTTAACTACAGAAGTCCTAAGACGGTCTGGAAAGACCCCCGTATCTAATGATAAGTTTACTATGTCAAGAATACTATCATCTAGCTCGACAGATACCTCTTTGAAAAAACTTGTTGGTACTGGGTCAAGGATGCAGGTGGAGGGTCTCAGTGGAGAAATTATTTTAAATAATTTGGGTAAATCTATATTGGTGAAATAATTTAATTTGCTTAAAATGGAATATTGGGGTTTAAAAGGATCAGTATTGGGGAGATGTACTGTATTATTTCTAATATCAATAATTTTATAATTAAAATGTAGCAAAAGCCTCACAAGTTTCACTGGAAGTTCTTTGGGAGGTTTCCATTGAGTGACCTGAGTTTAGCAGACCATCAATAATAGAGAATAAAACTCGGATTACTAGCATCACCCTGCCCGGGATTGGTTCCTGCCTTATGCCCTGTGTTGGCTGGGATTGGCTCCAGCAGACACCCGTGACCCTGTGTTTGGATTCAGCGGGTTGGAAAATGGATGGATGGATTACTAGCATTGTTATTTATAATTAATTGTTGTATTCTGTTATGTTAGCCTTCAGTATTTCATAATGGACAATCAATTTAGTTTGTCTCCCTTCACGCTCAGCTCTCCAGCATGTTATCTTTAAATCCGACACTCTTTGGGTCTTCCATGGTGTAACAGTGCTGGAGGATTATTTAACTGTCTTTTCAGGAATGACTATGTCAGCAGCAGCTCTCACTTTAACATTAAAACTATTAACATTATTATCACTATTGTACTTCACAGTACAAATGGACTGGTTGATTAAAATGTTTGTAAACATTAAAGCTGCAGATGAATAAAAGAAGCGTTTTTTTTTTTAACAATACACGTCTCATTAAGTGTAGCCATCAGTATTTCTACACTAAACAGTAAGAGAAAATGGTGAGATAAACCAATATCCACAATTTGCCTAACATCAACTTTTAATCCTTTAGCAATCACTAAATCCATAGTGTGACCCCTTTGTGTGTTGGCTGATTAAGGTACTGGCTCAGATCAAAAGAGTGCAGGAGGTTCATGAATTCTTTTGCTTTCAGGTCACACTGATTATCAATATTAAAATTAAAATCACCAACAATTTGGAACCTGTCGTAGTTGGTAATTATAGTTGACACTAAGTCTGAGAATTCCTCAAAGAAAGATGTATTATACTTTGGAGGTCTGCACACGGACAATATTAGTGACTGAGAAACTACTTGAATAACGGCAAGATAATCAAAAGATGCGAATGTACCAAAGCTCACATCTTTATACTTTAACCAACTTGAATAAATATTTGCTGAACCACTGCCTTTCTTAACTTGGTGAACCACATGAGTAAAGCTGTAAGTTGGAGGCGCACTGTGCAGAGTTTGGAGGCATTTACTGGCAGATCATGTTTCTACACACCTCAGAATTCATTGTGCCACTGCCATCAGCAGTTCCATCATCCATAAAGAGAAGGGTGCCAGGACCTGTGACAGCCATGCATGCCCAAGGCATAACACCCAACACCATGGTTAACAGACAAGGTGGTCTGTTTTGGATCTTCAGCAGTTCCTTCTTGTCTCCACACTTTGCTCTTGCCATCACTCTGATGAGGTTTATTTTTGTCTTGTCTGTCCACAAGACCTTTTCCCAGAATTCTGCAGGTTCTTTTTCACAAACTGTAATCTGGACACCCTGTTCTTGTGGTTTGCATCTAGCAGTATGGCCTCTGTATTTCTGTTCATGAAGTCTTCTGCAGATAGTCGCCTCTGACACGTTCACAGCAGCCTCCTGAAGACTTTTTCTGATGTGTCGGACAGGCATTTGGGGCTGTTTCTTTACCATAGTGAGGATTCTTCTCTCATCATCAGTGGAGGTCTTCCTTGGCCTACCGGTCCCATTTGTGATTGAAAAACTCACCAGTGTGTTCTTTTTTCTTAATGATATTTTTATTTTTATACTGTATTGAGGATTTGTTCTGTGTATTGTATTGACCTCCTTCTTTTTGACACCCACTGCACGCCCAATCTACCTGGAAAGGGGTCTCTTTTTGAACTGCCTTTCCCAAGGTTTCTTCCATTTTTTCCCTACAAGGGTTTTTTTGGGAGTTTTTCCTTGTCTTCTTAGAGAGTCAAGGCTGGGGGGCTGTCAAGAGGCAGGGCCTGTTAAAGCCCATTGCGGCACTTCTTGTGTGATTTTGGGCTATACAAAAATAAACTGTATTGTATTGTATTGTATATCTGCGGTGGGTTGGCACCCTGCCCGGGATTGGTTCCTGCCTTGTGCCCTGTGTTGGCTGGGATTGGCTCCAGCAGACCCCCGTGACCCTGTGTTCGGATTCAGCGGGTTGGAAAATGGATGGATGGATGGATGTATTGTATATTCCAGACAGTTGATTTAGGTCATCTTAAGGTTTTATCAATTTCTCCAATGATTTGATTCTTGTTTTTCCACCTCATAATAGCTTCTTTGACTTTTATTGGCACAGCTCTTGCCACCACGTTGAATAATGGCAACTACACAATCCAAAGGGTAGAAGCAAGCCACGGTATCTGTTGAAGTAATAAAACACACCTGTGGAATCACAACCACCTGTAACAACAATTGTCCCAAACATTATGGTGCCCTGAAATGGGGGGAAGACATTGCAGTAAAAGTCTTGTGTCACCAAAATCTGTACAAATCCCCTTAAATGAAAGTCTTCAGCATGCACTTTAATGACAATATCTGATTTGTAATTTTAAACTGTGGAGCAGAGGGTGAAATCAAGGAAAAGTGTGTCTTTGTCCCAAACATTATGGAGGGCGCTGTATACAGTAATCTCTCCTCCATCGCGGGGGTTGCGTTCCAGAACCCCCCGCGAAAGATGAAAATCCACGTTCATATGGTTCTTTTTATATATTTTAAGCCCTTATAAACTCTCCGACACTATTATAAACATTTCCCGCACAATTATACAGCATAAACCCTTTGTATTCTCTTAGATATTAGGTAAGATTCATTGAAATTCTGTATGTAAACACAGTTTATACACAGTAAAACCTAAATATTATTTTAAAGATATTGAGCGTCTCCGATATCACATATGTTACAGCCATTACGACAGACAGGCCACCATCAATAAATACGTACAATGCAAGAAAAATTGTATACAGTAAAATGTGTGTACAGTGACACTAAACTATGTACATGTAATAAGTACTGTACGTAAATAATTAATTATGGTTACTCACCAACAATGACACGACGACTTGTCCGATAACGATGAGTTTAATTTTACTGCACAACAAAGGATAGCGTTACAGCTCTTCTAAAGGAGCCTCTTCAGGCGACTGTTTAGCACCGCCGTTGTTCTTCTTCCAGCACTCTTCAATCCAAATCCCTAAAGCAGGTTCCATCTATACTACTGCCTTATCACGTCCACTTGCAACTCATTTTGCACCCTGGTTAAAGGACACTGCGGCCGTAGATCTTATATGCTTTTCCTCCTTTTTAAATAAAAAGAATCGTGGACTCATTGATGCTGTAATGGTGTCCTGCAGCGGTGTAGCTGTTCCCTTCCTTCAACATATCCAAAACTTTTACCTTTTCTGCAATCATTTGCATCTTCTGTTGGCGCTTGGACACGGCCCCTGAAGCAGTAGCAGGAGCACGTTAATGCTGAATGAGTGAGATGAGACTTCCTGGTTAATGCAGCTCTCCGTCGCTGAGCCAGTGAGCAGCACACAGGAACTTAACTGCGTGCTCTGATTGGGTAGCTTCTCAGCCATCCGCCAATAGCATCTCTTGTATGAAATCAACTGGGCAAACCAACTGAGGAAGCAAGTACCAGAAGTAAAAAGACCCATTGTCCACAGAAACCCGCGAAGCAGCGTTATATATTTAGATATGCTTACATATAAAATCCGCAATAGAGTAAAGCCGCGAAAGTCGAAGCGCGATATAGCGAGGGATTACTGTATACAGTATTTCTTACTTCAGCGGAGAAGCCCATCAATCCCACTCTGAAATATGCTACTTAAACCACACTTTTTACTTTAGATCGCGCAATTACAGAAGAGAAGACAAAACATTCAATGCCATAATAATCACATCACCTTTATTTAGGCAGATGTACAGATAACAATTAATCAGTTTTTCATATAGAATACAGAAGAAAAAAAAGTCAAAAAAAGAAATTGCTAATAAAACTAAAATCATACGCAGATCGACAAAAAGAGACAACAACTGTGGTGGGGATTTCGTTAGGAGTGATGTGCATTACATACTGTACATTAATTTTTAAAGTAACACTACTTATTTTATTGAGGTAAAAAAAATGCCCATGTTGCTTAAAAAAACAAAAACATTACAGCGTTACTACTGAAGCAACGCAAAAGTAACGCGCGGTCTGTAAAGCATTTCATTTTATATTAGTTAACCATGTAATACATTTAGTTACTTTGTTGGTAAGTATGGAGTGATGTAACCAAGTAACACTCCTCAACCCTGGGCTGGGCCAGCAATGGTGTCCATCTTGATTGTCACCTCATATGAGGCCGACTTCTCTTCATTTGAAGATGGGCACTATTGCTGTCGCCATCACCTACTGTGCCCAAGTGCCGAGGCAGAAGATGATGTGAAACTTTTCATTTCGGAAGAGAAGTGCCCAGAATGACTTTTTCAGAATATTTTCTTACTAGAAGACTCAGTTTGCCTTAAGGAGACTGGGTACAGATCTTATTTATTCAATTTTTGTTATCATTTTATTAAAATCCAATAACATTCCATATAAGCAAGTCAAGTTTAACAAAGCTAGGTTCAAAACAAATCAACCCCCACCCATGAGAAACAGAGCAAGGCCAGCACAGTACAACTTTTAATAATAGTAAAAATACATAGATAAATAAATGAATAAAAGAACATTTAAATGCTAATTCTAAAAAGTTATTAATCAGATCCTGTCAGGTTTTGAAAAAGTTTTGCACAGATCCTCTAAGTGAGAATTTGATTTTTTCCAATTTCAGATAATATATAACATCAGTTACCCACTGACTTAGAAAAGATGAGTTAGGATTCTTCCAGTTGAGCAAAATAAGTCTGCGTGCCAATAGTGTAGTAAAGGCGATCACAGTTTGTTTGTCCTTCTCCACTTTAAGCCCCTCTGTGAGCCCACCAAACACAGCTGTTAGTGGATTAGGAGGGATTGTGACACCAAGGCTGTCTGAAAGGCATTTAAAGAATTTTGTCCAAAATGATGTTAATTTGGTGCAGGCCTAAAACATGTGGCCCAGTGAGGCCGGAACTTTCTTGCAACGTTCGCAGGTTGGATCCTGCCCTGGAAACATTTTGGACAATTTTAAATGAGACAGATGCAGTTGAAATATAACTTTAAGTTGAATAATTGTATGTTTTGCACATATGGAGCTCGAGTGAATTCTCTGCATCGCTACTTTCCACTCCTTTTCTGAGATGCTGAGTGAGAGATCCTTTTCCCATTGTCCTCTGGGATCTTTGAAAGGGAGGGACTGTAAAATGTTTTTATATATTACAGAAATGCTGTCTGGAGTCTTGAAGACTGATCAGTATTTCTTCTGGCATAGAGATAGGTGGGAGGTGAGGAAAATTGGGCAGGTTCTGTTTAACAAAATTTCCAATTTGAAGGTAGTGGAAAGAAATGTGTTGCCGGAAAGTTAAATTTAGAGTGTAATGCAGGATGCAAAGGCTTTGTCTATGTACAGATCTCTAAGTGATTTAATCCCAATGATTTTACATGAAATTAGCCATTCACCTTTTGTTTGTGCTTCACCCCTCATGAGCCATACATGGGTAAGTTCTGGGTCCACATGAGGCTGTTGGAGGACGGCAGTGTATTTACCACTATACTTGTGGTCTTCCAAATTTGTTCTTCTTTTCTGCTGATCCATATTTTTGAACTCATTCTTCTGCTGCTTAGAATATTGTACTGTGTTCTTCTGTGTATAAAGTCGGAGTTTCTGGCATTTCATCATTTTCCAGAAAAGCTGAGCAAGTTTGATTATGGATGTAGGTTTAGACTTTTTTTACTCACAGGTGGCGCAGTGGTAGTGCTGCTGCTTTGCAGTAAGGAGACTGTGGAAGATTGTGGGTTCGCTTCCCGGTTCCTCCCTGTGTGGATAGCGCTTTGAGTACTGAGAAAAGCGCTATATAAATGTAATGAATTATTATTATTATTACTTCATGGTTGAATGTTATTTGTACATTGGGTCTTTTAGGCTCATTAGGTAAGTTTGTAGTACAATTATCACCAATCTGTATGTGTAGTCAATTTCAATTAGGCCCATAGCTCCTTCTGATCTTGGGATTTAGACTCCGATTGTTGCTACACATGTGGCAATTTTCCTGTTTTGGTATTCAGTTTATGGTGCTCATTCTGTGACCAGTTGATGATAGCAAAACTGTAGGATAGCACAGGAATTGCAAATTGATTAATAGCTTGGGTTTTGTTGTCTGAAGTGAGGAGGGTCTTAAGGATTCTTTTCGTTCTGCTGATGTATTCCTTGACGACAGTCTGTCTTAGTGTCTTGTGGTCTATGTCGGCTCCTTCATGGATGGTCAGGCGTTTATACATTTCATCTGGATTCAAATTTTTAATAGCACGCTCCTGATCAATTTTGATGTTTGCAGTTGAGGTTAGCCTTCCATTGACAAAGGTAGCTTTGCCACACTTATCAATCCTCGAATGTCATCCGAAATCTGTTTTACTAATTTTAGCTGCTTTTCCAGTTGCTGGCTGCAGGAGCTGTACAGTGTCAAATTGTCAATAAAAAGGAGGTGAGTAATTATCCGAGGACCTGGATCTCTGTGAAAGCTGATAATAAAGCCATGACCAAGGTTATTTAGGAGGCTGCATAATGGGTTAAGTGATAGGCAGAATGGCAGGGGAGCTAATGAATGACCTTGAAAAATTCCTGCTTTTATTTGTATGTTTGTGTTAGTGATCCATCCTTTTTCTCTGCTGTATGAATTCTTTTGTGGCTCTGAAGACCACTCCTGTCAGAGATTTGCTTGCTACATTCACAGTAGTAATCTGGCTTCTTTTGTTGTTGGTTTCTCTAAAACTTTCTTGATGTCCTTACTAGCAAAGTAGGAGTGACCCTCACTCTTTCATCAGGATAGGCTTGAAAGTTTCTCTTTATTATTCCTGTTGATCCAAGAACAACAGACACTATTTTTCTTTTCATCCCACATTTGGAACACCTCCGATTGAATTTCTTGATACTTTTTAATTGTTTGCCTGTCCGTTTTTAGAACTGAGTAGTCTCCGGGAACTGATAATTCTATTTTCTAAACTTTCTTAAACTATTTTTTTTTTTGTTTTTAATTACTAGATCTGGCACCTATTTTTCTCCCACTCAGTACTGGTGTGTTCCAAGTGACTAACTATTGCCCGTGACTAATAACTGCTCATGCCACACTTGGGTTTCTGAAATTTTTTTCAACATTACATGATGGCTTTGTTCATTAGTAGCTGGTCTTTAGTGCCAAATACCTATCTTTTATTCAAATTTTCTACTACTGCCATTAAGATGTTATGGTCTGGGTTTGTGTAAATTCACTCTGTATCTATGGCTGTGATAGTTATTAGATGGTTGAAAGAAGGATTATTGGGCAGCATTTTTTTTTTTTTTTTAATATTTGTTTGGTCATATTTCAGTAGGGAAATTGTCCCTGTTTTAAGATACTCTGCTGTTGCCTCTGGTTCCTGTATTATTGAACCTCTGCTGTCAGCCATATCGTAGACCAAGAAAGGTTAAATGCTTTATCCAAAAAATGTGGTACAGCATCTGAACCAGATGTCTTCTAGCTAGCAGCAGTTTTTATTTTCTTTCTTATGGCTTCTTCTTTTACTTCATTCCATGACATTTCTTTTGGTTGGATGAGTTTTGTTTCCATCTGTAGTTTGTTGATCCATTTTGCTTGGTTGTGGCATTCTTGATCATCTTTATAATTTTTTCTCCAAAACTCTTCACTTTCATTTTTTTTTTTATTTCTGGAGTTCTTTTTACTTTCAGTGCATCTTCCCCAATTAGCATTCTGTAGAACTTTCTTGGGTTTTCTTCTCTACCACGTGAATTCTTTGGTGATTTCGAAGACTACTCTTGCGATAGAATTGTTTGCCACATTCAGAACAACAATGGGGTTTCTCTCCTGTGTGAATTATTTGGTGATTTCGAAGACTACTCTTGTGATAGAATTGTTTGCCACATTCAGAACAACAATAGGGTTTCTCTCCTGTGTGAATTCGTTGGTGATTTTGAAGGCTACTCTTGCGATATAATTGTTTGCCACATTCAGAACAACAATAGGGCTCCTCTCCTGTGTGAATTCTTTGATGTTTCTGAAGACTACTGATGTCACAGAAATGTTTGTCACATTCAGAACAATACGGTTTCTCTCCGTTGTGATTTTTTTGGTGTTTCTGAAGACTATTCTTCTGAGAGAATGTTTTGCCACATTCAGAACAGCAATATGGCTTCTCTCCTGTGTGAATTCTTTTGTGGTTGTGAATACTACTCTTGTGATAGAATTGTTTGCCACATTCAGAACAACAATAGGGTTTCTCTCCTGTGTGAATTCGTTGGTGTTTCTGAAGACTATTAATGTCACAAAAATGTTTGCCACATTCAGAACAACAATAGGGTTTCTCTCCTGTGTGAATTTTTTGGTGATTTCGAAGACTACTCTTGCGATAGAATTGTTTGCCACATTCAGAACAACAATAGGGTTTCTCTCCTGTGTGAATTATTTGGTGTTTCTGAAGACTACTGTTGTCACAGAAATGTTTGCCACATTCAGAACAATATGGTTTCTCTCCTGTGTGAATTTTCTGGTGTTTCTGAAGACTATTCTTCTGAGAGAAGGCTTTGCCACATTCAGAACAACAATATGGCTTCTCTCCTGTGTGAATCCTTTTGTGATTGTGAAGATTACTCTTCTCATAGAATTGTTTGCCACATTCAGAACAACAATATGGCTTCTCTCCTGTGTGAATTCGTTGGTGTTTCTGAAGACCACTCTTGAGATAGAATTGTTTGTCACAATCAGAACAGCAATATGGCTTCACTCTTGAGTGAATTATTTGGTGGTACTGAAGACTACTCTTGTCATAGAATTGTTTGCCACATTCAGAACAAAAATATGGCTTTTCTTTGGTGTGAATTCTTTTGTGTTTATGAAGATTACTCTTCAGAGAGAATGTTTTGCCACATTCAGAACAGCAATATGGCTTCTCTCCTGTGTGAATTCTTTTATGGTTGTGAATACTACTCTTGTAATAGAATTGTTTGCCACATTCAGAACAACAATAGGGTTTCTCTCCTGTGTGAATTCTTTGATGTTTCAGAAGAGTACTGTTGTCACAGAAATGTTTGCCACATTCAGAACAACAATAGGGTTTCTCTCCTGTGTGAATTCTTTGGTGAACCTGAAGATGCCATCTGTGTGTAAACTGTTTGTCACAATCAGAACAGCAAAACAGTTTCTCTCCTGTGTGAATTCTTTGATGACTCTGAAGACTAGCCTTATAATAGAAATGCTTGCCACATTCAATACAACAATATGGCTTCTCTCCTGTGTGAATTCTTTGGTGAGCCTGAAGACTACTCTTCAGAGAGAATGTTTTGCCACATTCAGAACAGCAGTGGGGTTTGCCTCCTGCATGTAAAAGAAAACAGATTTTCAATCCATTACTCTATTATTGATATTAAGTCACAACACTGAATTCTGGTTAAAATTAGGAACAACCTTTGATCAGCACAAGCAATTGCCAAACATAATTTGTATGTGGAAAGACACCCAACTTGTTCTTTTAAACGTCTGTATTACAACAGAAGCACGAGCACCACCTCTGTAGAAAAGATGTTGAAACAATAGACATGTGACAGACACAATTGAAACATTAATGGACAAGTCTTGCTAACTACATTACAGAACTGTATTGTATTGTCGTTATATTCTTAAAACTAGTTTCCTGGTAGCCTATGAAAAATTGTTGCCCATTAGCACCTTTTTTTTTCATAAACAAATGCAAAAGGTCTTTATCACCATGCTAATCGCCCGCCAATAACCGTTTTTGTCTTGCAGATGTGTCAATTAGCAGCGCTCTGTCTGTACTCACCCATCCCTTCCTGACATGACGACTCTCTCTATTAATCACCCAGCCAGAATTCTCAGCTCAAGTCTGTGTGGAAGATTTTATATAGCAAAGAGTTGTAAGGATGTATATAGGTAATGATATATCATTATTTGAAATGATGTACATACACTGAATGCGTGTTCCGTGTCCACAACGATTTGTGTACCTATACAATGAAATAAATGTTATTGTAGACACAACTCAAATGTGTTTATTATAAGAGTTTGAATGTGAATTTTTACTTTCATGACAATAGCACTTACAGGTATGCAACATTGAGGTAATTACAACAGCACACAGACATTATCTGCTTGTATTTGAGAAGGATTTATTTGAAAAAGATATTTGGACTTCACAGTCTGAACCCCTTCACAGCAACATCATTTGAATGTTTTTTTTTTAATTCAGTTTTATCCTTAAATAAAAATACATTTGCTTTGCTATACCTTTTGTGAAATGTCAACACTGCACTCTAAAGAGACATAATTATATGGAACACTTTGAATACATTGTTTTATGACCTGTATGATACACATAAGAAAACACTGAGGCACTGATGCTGCATTATATACATATTCACATTCCTTTGTGTGAGCCTGTGACCATGTTTTTGTTTGTTCTTTCCCCTCCCCTGATCATCCCCAATCTCCACTTTTTCGTGCATGCTGCTAAGAATGTAGACAGACTTCTTCTAAGGTGCATACACCATCACCATGGCACTGATCATCCTAAACTCAAGTGTGGAGAATTCCTCACATCTTGAAATGTCTTTAGCTGGAGGTGGAAGTTCTCATCATACCTTGTTTCAGAATAGGAAACTAACAACGAATGTCAGTCGGTACAAAATAAAGATGTTCATGTGTTTGGACGTTCAAATTTCTACCGGGTACGTTTGATATAATAAAAACATATTTGTAAGAGCCATTTCCTAGTTACATAAGAATCATAAATGTTTTACTAAATGTTCCTAAAACCCCCAACAGCTGAATTGAATTGGTATATTCTAGCTATTTCTAACAGCTCTGACTAAACATTAATCTCAGTTAGTGACCAGCCTTGCCATGTGTAAGGTGTAGAGCAGGGATGTGCAAAGTCATTCCTGGAGGGCCGCAGTGGCTGCAGGCTTTTGTTCCAACCCAATTGCTTAATAAGAAGCACTAATTGCTCTAGAAACACTTCTGCTTCATTTTAGTTATCTCCCTCGTTAAGATTTTGAACCCTTATTGCTTATTTAAGTCTTAAACAGCTGCATTCTTGGTTTTTAATTGCTCCTTATTAGCAATAAGATGCAAATGACAAAAGAAACCAGCAGTTATCCATTTTGCTTGTTACCCTTTACGCCTGTGTGTATTTATCATGCACTATTTGGTTTAATTAAATACTTGGAAGGAAAGAGAAGACAAAAAAGTCAAGGATTGAGAATTACCCATCCGTTTTACACTTCAAAATATTTGGATATCTTTAGAATGGAAAAAAAAAATCTAGGATTTGAGAATGACTTGACATAGCAGAGTTAAAGCACTAACAAACCATGAAATGTAATTATTGGCAAGGATTGTTTTCTAATTAAACAACTGGGTTGGAATAAAAACCCGCGGCCACTGCGGCCCTCCAGGAATGACTTTGCACACCCCTGGTGTAGAGGGCACATGGTTTTAAACTGTGCCTTACGAGAATTTTAA
The DNA here is from genome assembly GCF_900747795.2 of Erpetoichthys calabaricus. Taxonomy (NCBI): domain Eukaryota; kingdom Metazoa; phylum Chordata; class Cladistia; order Polypteriformes; family Polypteridae; genus Erpetoichthys; species Erpetoichthys calabaricus. The sequence goes on along the minus strand of NC_041394.2, from coordinate 343,608,932 downwards.
GAATTGCAAACCTTGTGTGCATATTTTGTGTGTCAAGTAACATGAAAGACAAAGCACTTAATTTTAAGTGCTGCACCGTACGTTTGAAGTGTACAGAAGAAGGCGCAGTGGTGGCTCTGAGGCTAAGGATCTGCGCTGGTATCCCGAAGGTTGCCGGTTCGAATCCCCGTCACTGCCAAAAAGGCCACTGCTCTGCTGGGCTCTTGAGCAAGGCCCTTAACCTGTAATTGCTCCAGGGGCGCTGTACAATGGCTGACCCTGCGCTCTGACCCCAAGGGGTATGCAAAAACTAACAAATTCCTAATACAAGAAATTGTATAAGGCGAAATAAAGAACAAAAAAAAAAAAAAAAAAGAAGTTAAGAATCTTTAAGTATAGAAACAACTAATGATTTTACAAGAAAAACTAAGTTTAGAGAAGATAACATTTTTCCTTTTTTTTGCCTTTAATTGTACATGTGTAACAACTTTTCTTTATTCTTGTGTGGATTATTTGCTTTTAATTTTCACTAAATATTTTTAAAACTAACTTTTAGATTTCTTTCGGCCTGTGCTTGAACTCATCTTACACCCCGGTGGCTACAATACTTTTGATCCGAGTCTGTAACAGTCTGTATAAATTCATGGTCCTTTTATCAGTTTGTGCTAAAAAGGCAAGTGATTTATCTGTGCAGTTATAATTACCCTAACGTGACATATGCTTGATCTATATATTACAAATGTGTCACAAAAATAAGAAATAAATAATACTGACAAGTGTCAGATAGTGGGAAGCGTGAACGTGTTTCATGAACGTTGCAGCAGCAGTCTATTAGCCAGAGACAGGAGTTGCATTGAACTTGAACATTTCAAGTGTCTTGGCGTCTTCTAATCTGAAAGAGTCTGCATTCTACTGAAACACCAAGAGCACTTTGCATATAAAAACCTCATGTGCCACCAGTCATCCCACGGCCCCAGACAAGTACACACTTGCAGATCTAACAATGTTAGTTATCAAATAAAGATGTGGTATAAAAAAAGAGTCTGCTTTTATTCAAGAATAAAACCAAATCTCTCTATTATAAAAAAAAAAATCTTGGAAAGGAGACTAGGGAGACGTGATCTTCTTGGAAGACAATTTGACATTCCGCAAAACAAGGCAGTGAGACAACATTGAAAACAAGCTCACGGACATCTAACCTAGCAGTTGTTGGAAAGCTTTTGGCAGACATGCTTCATGTGCTTCCAGCTCTTAAAAAAGTGACAAGCAGAACACACACTTCGCCAGCAGATGATCCGACCGCTTCTCCTTCGCATGCGTTCAGCCAAACCCCATCCCCACCCCACATTCACAACGCGAGCAGCAGAGACGCGAAGTGGCCAAAGGACAGCTGCTGTACAGGCTTTTAAATGATCGACGCGAAGCGTGACAAGCAGAATACGCAGCTCGCCAGCAGCAGCAGCAAGCCAGCACATGATCTGATCACTTCTCCTTAGCGTGCATTCAGGCACCCCCCCTTCACAACGTGAGCAGCATTATACGTTCTGAGAGAAAGAGATTTAACCACACCCGGGGCCGAAATTAAAGGACAAGTACAGTATTGTTTTTACCAAAGTTTTAAAGTAAAAGTGAAAATAATGCATATGTAACAATTCCCATGAAAATAATCTCTTTAAATTGTATATCCGGCAAACCAAACCCAGGGATGGGCGAGCGAAGAGAGCAGGGGGCGGAGTCCCCCTATGTTACTGTGAATGAAATGTATAACGAAACAGTTGTGCTTTTATTTAAGAATAAACCTAAATAATTAAAAAAAAAAAGTTCAAATGACATGTTGCTATGAATGTCTGTGTTTGAGGAAGACTAACTTGTTTGCTCACCAAGAAGAAATGAGTCTGCTTGTTTCTGCTTGTATCCCTTCAGTGCTAACTTTTGCACATATAGGGCCCTATGGAATCCGTTTTACTTTTTCACAAATTCCATTTTATTTTATTTTTTTTTTATTTTTGGTTTGTACCGGTTTATTTTTCCTTGATTTGGATTTTTGGGTTTTAATGTTTTTTTTGTTTTTTTTTAACTGTATGAAAGTAGTAACAGCTTCAACAAAACAAACTAATGAAATGGCATTTTACATTCGTTTTAATGAAACGGCACACTAGCACAACTGAACCTTATTTTGCAGTTCCGTTCATCAGGTAGGAGCCCAGATCCTCCATGATGCTGTATGCTGAGACTGGAGTAGGACAGTGAGTGCCCTCCAGAATTGTAAGAGCTGTTACTAGTTTGATGCATCCTCCAGAGATGAAGGTTAAATTCACTTTTAGAAAAAAAAGAAAGAGTGACCCGCTTTTAAGGGCTCGTTGCATCTGAGGAGAAGCCTGCTCTTCTGCCCAGGTTTGTAGGTGCCGAGTTTATAACGAAAGAGTCAAATGTGGACATTGTGTGCCTCGTCACCGCGAGGCAAAACATTTATTAAATCCAGAAACATCTGTTAATTATTAAACAGGAACCCGTTAACAACCAGTTCACTAATAATATATTACTATGGGAAAGACTGTTAAATACCTGTATAATTTAAATCGGTTAAATGATTCGCAATAAATACATCACGTACAATTAGAATTGCCTACATAAAAGAATTACCATGCAGCCAAATGTTTGCTCACCTATCACTATGTTGAGAACGCTTGTGGTCTCGGCTATCAGTGGTTTCTTCTACTAAAACATATATTTTCTTGCCACAAATCTTTCAAACAACGGAATCCATATTTTGTTCAAAGACACGGAGCAAATGAGTTTGACGAGGACTGCTCTCATTTTCCGGCAGCGCGCCTCCTTTTTTTACAATGGACGCATCTTCGTCATTTTCTCGAGCAGTATGTCTGACTCACATGGACACAAACTGGCATCTTGCATCTGACGATTTTGTTGTTTCCTCTGTTACCTGAAGGGGAACACTTTTTTGATCTTAATTTCTCCTTCTTCTTGAGATGGGTTTTAGATTTAATGTGGTCATTGCAAGTATCTTTTCGTGTCCAGTCTATGGTATGCTGGCAAAACGTGCAGAAAAGTTGTCCAGATTCGTAAAAGTCACCTGGATATTGTTGTGCCCAAAATTTACAGTTAAGCTCGTGTTTCTTAGTTTTTTCGACATAGTTAGGGTATCTGATACTGCTCACTTCAACATTTCTATCTCATGCAGCTAGTTAATTCACAACACGACTGGATTTCTACACAGAATTGTGTTTGCTTCAAAAAACAACAAACTAGAAAATAGTATCTGAATGACAGAACTACAGATTATTCAATCGTTTAATTTATTGGGACGTTTTGTAACAGTCTCCCCTTCAGTCTCTAAATTTCGCACATTTCTGTTTGTAAATCTAAAATCCATTTTTAAGCATTAATTCTGTGATTCCGTCCGTGTTTTCCGCATTGTGGAAATCATAGGACCCTACACATACCATAAATTTACACTGATTGTTACGGACGCCACTCAAATATAATTATAATATTAATAGCTCACCACTCAAAGTGCTCCATGCAGGGAGGACACAGGATTCAAACCCATTACTTTGTTACTGCGAGGCAGGAATGTTACCTCTGCGCCACCTGCATGCAAACATCTTTATTTTGTACCGACTGATATTTGGACATCGGTTTTTACACATTCACAGCAATATGTCATTTGAACAATTTCTTTTTCTTCCATTTTATTCTTGACTAAAAGCACAATTGTTTTGTTATACCCTTTGTTAAAGACATTATTTGAGATTTGGACGTCAGTCCTTGCACGTTCTACACTTCATATCAACTAACATAAAAACATTTTCTGTTTTGGCTACGTGTACAACGTTTTCTTGCCTCACATTTCTTACGTCATCCTGTATTTGCACAGATCGCTGCAGATGAAATGCATGTCTTTCAAACTGTGATAACTATACAGTTCCTTCCAACTCATGGCTCTCTAAAATATTCCACGCAGACTTGAGCTGAGATGCTAAACGGAGTCGCTCACTGTGTCAGGAAGGGCTAAACAAGTGATGGGTGAGTGCTGGCTGATCGCCTTCAATTGACACATCTGCAAAATAAGGATGGTGTTGGTGTGGTGATAAGGACATATGAATTTCCTCACATATGTCATGAAAAGTTGGGTGACCGGGGGAGCAAAATTTGTGCAGGGAATCTAGTATTGAAATATTATTTAAAACTTTTATATAATTAAAGAAGTAAAAAGTGATAATCTTGGGTTATCACAATACTAAACAGCTTAATTCATAAAACAGTGCCATGCCATGCACAGGAGTGGATTGGGTCTCAAAACCGGCCCAGACATCCTTCAACGGGTGAGGTGACGAGGTTGACCCACTCGGCCCATTTATTCATTGTAATTTTCTTAAAATTTGTGATGCTACGTGACTCACTATTTGCTATGAACCTATGATATGAATTCTGTCTAAACTGTTGCCAAACTTAATCTGTACACTGTTGTTTAGACACAACTTAAAATTTGTGTGTTGAAGGCGCTGCCGCGGGGACACAGGGGCCATCTATCGGGTGAGCGCTGTGATGTGCTCGTGGAGCCAGCATAATGGCCACTACAGGTTCCTCCGCATGTTTAACACTCCGCCGTCCTCACAGCCTGTCCATTGTAGGTGGTTTAAGGTGAGGCGCGCTTGAAAGAGAAAGCCAGAATTTGTTTTTGTAATCAAGGTTGAGTCAGAGATGGGGATCCCGTATTGTAAAAAAGTGAAATTTACCAATTGGCATGCTTGAACTCAGCATAGCTGTTGGTCGTCTAGCGGGGAATACACGCGAGCGACAGGCAAGGGTTCGATTTTAAATAGAAAGTTGCTCAGGGCGTGGCGTGAACATGCCAGTGTCTACCTGGATATGTGTGTGGGGTAGATGGGGCTGGCAGATTGGCTGGATAATCTTGCATTAGAGTGGACTGGGTCTCAAAACCAGCCCGGGCATCCTTCAACGGGTGAGGTGAAGAGGTCGACCCACTCTGCCCCTTATTATGCATTGAAATTTTCTTAAAATTTGTGATGAGTACGCAGCTCGCTACTTGCTATGAGCCTATGATAGCTCATAGGCTCATAGTAAAAGTAAAACATTCACTGGTTGATAAATGGCCTATAGCCAGGGATGTTGAGCATTTGTATATTTTGAATATATTCTTGGAGATCAAAGGTAATTTTTAGGTCCGAGATATAAAGTAAGACATTGAATGTTGTTCAAGCCTATGATAAGGAAGTCTCTTGGAGTACTAAGGAAAGTGGACTGTGTTTGTGTTATTGATACGGTACTTTTGTGGGTTAGAGTGCTAGAGAATAACGTCCATGTGTATACAACCCCAATTCCAATGAAGCTGGGATGTTGTGTAAAACATAAATAAAAACAGAATACAATGATTTGCAAATTCTTTATAATAATTCATTAATAATAATAATAATAATTCATTACATTTATATAGCGCTTTTCTCAGTACTCAAAGCGCTATCCACACAGGGAGGAACCGGGAAGCAAACCCACAATTTTCCACAGTCTCCTTACTGCAAAGCAGCAGCACTACCACTGCGCCACCATATTCAATTGAATACACTAGGAAGACAAGATATCGAATGTTCAAACTGATAAACTTTATTGTTGTTTTGCAAATCTTCATTCATTTTGAATTTGATGCCTGCAACACGTTCCAAAAAAGCTGGGACAGGGGCAGCAAGACTGGGAAAGTTGAGGAATGTTCAAAAAACACCTGTTTTGAACATTCCACAGGTGAACAGGTTAATTGGAAACAGGTGTTTGTCATGATTGGGTATAAAAGGAGCATCCCCAAAAGGCTCAGTCGTTCACAAGCAAGGATGGGGCGAGGTCCACCACTTTGTGAACAACTGCGTGGGCAAATAGTCCAGCAGTTTAAGAACAACGTTTCTCAATGTACAATTCCAAGGAATCTAGGGATTTCATCATCTACTGTCCATAATATCATCAAAAGATTCAGAGAAGTAAAATGTGTGGCGCATTATGAAGCGCAAAATATAAAAACGGAGACCCCAGACTGTTGAGCAACTGAAGTTGTACATCAAGCAAGAATTGGAAAAAATTCCACCTACACAGCTTCAACTATTAGTGTCCTCAGTTCCCAAACGCTTACTGAGTGTTGTTAAAAGGAAAGGTGATATAACACAGTGGTAAACATGCCCCTGTCCCAGCTTTTTTGGAATGTGTTGCAGGCATCAAATTCAAAATGAGTGAAGATTTGCAAAACAACAATAAAGTTTATCAGTTTCAACATTCGATATCTTGTCTTTGTAGTGTATTCAATTGAATATAGGTTGAAAAGGATTTGCAAATCATTGTATTCTGTTTTTATTTACGTTTTACACAACGTCCCAACTTCATTGGAATTGGGGTTGTACATCATTCATATGGCACTTTTATGGTTAGGGTCTGTGTGTATGCATATATCTGTATATGTGTGTTAATCTTAAAGTGCAACAGTAATCCAACCCGGTAACAAACTTGACGAGTACACTTACCCTTAAAGAAAATAGGTAAAGGGTAAGTAGAGGGAAATGCCACAATAATACAACCACTCACTACAACCGAGGTATGGAGAAGAGCATCTCTGAAAGCACAACAAGTCAAACCTTAAAAGGAGTTGGGCTACATACAACAGCAAGAAACCACCCCGGGAGCCACTCCTATCAGATAAGAACAGGCAACTGAGCCTAAAATTCACACAGGCTCACCAAAATTGGACAAAAGAAGATTGAAAGAACGTTGCCTGGTGAGAGGAGTCTCGATCTCTGTTGCGACATTCAGCGGGTAAGGTCGGAATTTGGCATCAACAACATAAAAGCATGGATCCATCCTGCCTTGTATCAATGGTTCAAGCTGGTGGTGGTAATGTAATGGTGTGGAGGACACTTTCATGGTACACTTTGGGCTCCTTAGCACCAACAGAACATCGTTTAAATGCCACACTCTACCCGAGTACTGTGGCTGACAAAGTCCAGCCCTTTATGACCGCAGTGTACCCATCTTCTGAGGACTACTTCCATCAGGATAACACAGCATGTCACAAAGCTCACTCATCTCAAACATGACAATGAGTTCACTGTACCCAAATGGCCTCCACAGTGACCAGATCTCAATCCATTAGCGCATCTTTGGGATGTGGTGGAACGGGAGATTCGCATCATGGATGTGCAGCAGCTGTGATGCTCTCATTACAATCTGGACCAAAATCAATGAGGAATGCTTCCAGCACCTTCTTGAATCTATGCCACAAAGAATTTTGGCGGTGCTCCAGGCAAAAAGGGGTACAACCTGGTACTAACAAGGTGTACCAAATAAAGTGACTGGTGGAGAGAGATATATTATTTTAATCAAAGAAGTGCCTTACATTTGTTTTTAAAAGCCAGTGCCATTGTCCACCTGCATGCACGTTGTACCATACAATACAAGTTTGCAATACCAATCAATGCTCGGTGGCACTCCATTTGCATGCATGATAACAAAAGTCAAAATAGGCACTACAGCTAAATCACGACAAAACAGAAAAAAGCGAATTTTTCTTTTTACTAAAACTCCTGCTAAGCTGCTTTTCTGTTCAGAAGATGGTAGAAGGAGAATAACTAAGGGTGCCGTGTGTGAGTGAGAAAAAGGAATTAGTAACTTGTATGGTTTCCTGTAGGTAGACATCATCATATTAATTTTACGATGAGGCAGATCTCATTGTAGATTTTCGTTCCCAATTTGTAGCGATTTCAAACAAACTTTGAATCATCTTAATAACTTTATCAAATACCATTACCCATGCTGAGCTGCAGCAATCTGTGAGACAACATCACTAACTCTGGCATCCAAAGCTAAAATGACCCCCCATACACACCACCCTCCCTGTGCAGACGATTTCCACGGCACATGGGTATTGCAGCTAATGATTTACAATCCACAGGCATCTCTCCACCTCTCCCAACACAAGAGGTAATGGTATCACACATCACTGATGTCAGCTTTACAGACACCGCACAGCCCTAGTGCAGTGGACGTGTTTGGTAAGTTTTAAGGTTTTTGTTTTCACATTTGGAACTAAGGTACCTTCAGCCTTATTGTAAAGTGAAAGAACACAGAAAGACTTTTTAAAATGTATAAAAATGTTTGTCAACTTGACAAACACCAAAAGAAGTGCATTTAAGTGAATTTAAGACTGCAGATAGAAAGTGTTTCTTCATTCAAAGTGTTGTAGGGATTTTAAATAAACTACCGCATCATGGAGTTGAAGTAAAAGCCTTGACCACTTTTAATCCACTCAGTATGAAATATATTCGTAATCGAGTAATGGACAATTTACATCCTGATGATGACAATTAACAACAAAACTCTGTAGGCGAGTGTGCAAATGACACTGAATGTTAAAGGCCGACGATCCTTTACTGTCAAACTCACTTGGTGGGGCTCATTAGTACAGAGCGGCATAAATAACCAAAACACCTGAAAAAGTGGCATGAAAACTGTTGTGATAACCACATTATCAATTAAGATAGGACCCAATTACAAGAAGATGTTGTGTAAGACAAAAACCTGCAGCCCCAATGAACCCCCAGGACTGAACGTGACCACCATCAACCTAAAGCATCTGGCATTTTTCCTGTTTTGCCACTGACTTCTAGCAGAATGTGCCAGATGCACTTGTATAAATAAAATAGGCTGGATTCAAGATGGTTACCTAAAAATGCACATTCAACAGAGATGGACACTCGAGTGGGTTAATTGGGTTAAAGGAAACTGATGGTTAGTTGAAATCAGAAAATGTGTGTGAACCCTTTGACCTCCTGGATTTCTGACAGGATTCTTCCTGAAAATACAAACCAAGCTGTCATTTAAACCTTTACAGTCCCATCTAGCCAGGTGCTCAACCAATGAAAGGAGACTTTTATTGGACTGGGTATGTCCAAGCCACACCTCCAAAGGCACACAAAATGTGGGTGCTGACAAACTGGTCTCTTGTAATGTGACAAAGGAGAGGAGACCATCAGCCCATTAAGCTTGTTTGTTTAGCTAATTGCTGTCTCAATATCTCATCAAGACACTTCTTAAAGATAGTTAAGAGGACCTTAGAAGTAAAGAAGAGATGCATAAAGCTGGAAAAGCTGACAAAATCACTTTGAAAGCAACTGGGTGTTCACACCAAAATGTCTATAAATGAAGAAAATTAAATACTGGAGTGGACGTCTCATAAAGATCACAGCGAGAGCAAAGATGTAAACAACAAACATGTAGGGGAAACTGCAAAAGACCTGCTGAAATTTCTGAAACTTGACAAAGTGTCTGTTCATGTGTTCACTAAAATAAAAACACAGACTGTATTTATGGTGGAACACCACCGAGGAAATTGTTGCTCATCTCAGACTTGTAGAAGACCACCTGGATATGCTCCACAACATACAACAACTAATGAGAGAGGAGTGTGCAACACCCGATTTGTATTATGGTCACCTAATTTTTTGCTTACTTGGTGTTATTTTTCAAATGTGATTTACCTTCTAATTTTATTTCCATAATTTTTCTTAAGCTACATAAATTTCATGTTTTCTTTAAATTTCGTTATCCTGTTATGTTGTTGGTACCCTAAGAGGTATGGCCACCCTGATGTCACTGCTGAAGGACCACTCCCCAACCTTTACATCTGAGCCCAGAGAGGGGGTCCTTCTATGGTCTTTGACATTTGGTGAGAGCTTTATGGAATCTAAGCTAACACCCCGTTTTTGGGCCTGTGGAGATGGGGTCAGGCTGACTGGGGTGAGGTCTATCTTTAGGTAGGCTAGTAAATATCCTAGACTGGTTTGTGCATGTTTTCCCCTTTTCCAGTATCATTGTGCTGCCAGTTCATAATGGTTTGGAGGTAAAAGAGCATTGCATAGCAATACCAACACCTCATGGTCAAGGAGCTATCATGATTTGGGGTTGATTTGCTTCTTCTCTTGAGAATTTTGATTAATGATCAATATGCTTTATTATTAGTTTTAGTGCTTTTAGCTATGAAAAGCCTAGGCCTGAAGCAGCTTTAAAAGGACACCACTTATTTTGTTAGAGAGGCATCTTGACTGCTTGTCCTTCTCACTTGCTTTGTTTTGAGTTTCTGTGAGTCAAGCTGTGAGACAAGGTCATCGTGTTCTCTGAGGAAGCAAGTAGGGAGATTTTAAGGATACAAGTGTAGGACCTTTGCCTGTGTGAGTAAAGGGCAAGCTCTCAGGATAGCACATAAAACATAAGCACTCAAATGGCATTTAGAAGTGTTAGGACTCTTCAAAACCTTAGACAATCCGATAAAATACAATATATTATGATGTTAGTTAGTCTGAGCTCTACAGGGGCTAAAATGGTGACTGCTGAAAGTTAGGGACTTTTTCCTGAACGTGTGCCGCGATGTAAACAGTAGCTTAGCCTCTGTCAGACCACAGGGCAGCTGCATGCCATGACTTAACAGCAATGTGCTCTTAAATATGCCTTGTTATTGGTTTTAGATCTATTAACTACTATCAAAATACCCGCGCTTTGCAGAGGAGAAATAGTGTGTTAAAGAAGTTATGAAAAAGAAAAGGAAACATTTTAAAAATAATGTAACATGATCTGCGGTGGGTTGGCACCCTGCCCGGGATTGATTCCTGCCTTGTGCCCGGTGTTGGCTGGGATTGGCTCCAGCAGACCCCCATGACCCTGTGTTCGGATTCAGCGGGTTGGAAAATGGATGGATGGATGGATGTAACATGATTGCCAATGTAATTGTCGTAGGCTTGTTGTAGTATTGAGAGTGAATTCGATGATTGTAAAGCGTTTAATTTATGATTGTAACTGCTGTGTATGAGAAATGCACATTTTTAGGATGTAAGGATCTCTTTGTAAATGATATTTGCTGTTCTGAACTCAGGCTGTAAAATGACCAAGCTGTCTGCCGAGCTTACTCTTGAGCATGCAATGTACAGTTGGCCATGTGAAAAGCGATCTTGTGTCAAGTCAATGCGGACCTTTTTTAGATTCTGGCCCTGTGACTTATTTATTGTCATAGCAAAGCAGACCCTTACTGGCAATTGGAGGCGTTTGAATTGGAAAGGGAGGTCAGAGGGTATGAGATGGATGCGAGGAATAAATCCAGTCTCCCCTGAGCCAGTTCTAGTGAAGACAGTTGCCTCAATGAGGTTCTTGTGCAGAGATGTGATCTGAAGCCTGGCGCCGTTACAAAGTTTTGGTGGTTGTAAGTTTCGTAGTAAAATAATTGGTGTGCCGACCTTCAAAAGTAGAGTATGCGGAGGCATAACCCGGAGGATTAAGAGTGTGAAGAAACTCTACTAGATAGTGCACACCGTCCACTAGGTCTACAACACAGTCAACAGACTTATATGTTTTTGTTTCAGAAGTTAGTTGGTGAAGTAAAATGGTGTTTATATGTGAAGTCATGTTATTTTTTGATGTTAGAATAGCTCTCTCCCTCAACCATGAGATGTCCTTTTCATGCACATTTCTTAGGTCGGGGTAAACACTTTCAAAAGGGTTTATAAAAGGTATTCACCAGGAGACAGAGATTGTTAGGAACATTGATTTTTACAGTTCTGTTCAATTAAATTGCCATCACCTATTTTGATGAGGAGAGCAGTGAACTCTCCGGCTTTTTTGTCGCAGTTCATGTACACCATCATGTTTATTCTTAAGGTAAGAACGTTGGTCTTAGGCCATAGGTATGAAGACTTCAGGCATGCTTTAACTTTGTCAGCGTGTGTTCCTCTTGGGACAACTGGTAAGGTCTGCCAGAAGTTTCCATCCAGCAAGACTGTCAAGCCTCCCATCCTATTTGTTGCATTTCTGATGTCTTGTAGGGTCCTATCTAAAGCTTCAGCACCTCCTCTGTGTGCCATAGTGCATTCATCCCATACAATGAGCTTACAATCACACAGCACTTGCGTCATGGTTCTCTGCTTGGATATGTTACACATGGAGAAATCAGTATGGGTGAGGTTTAGAGATAGCCTGAAAGAAGAATGAGCAGTCCTTCCACCCTTGAAGCAGTGGAGTAAAGAAGAAGGGAGCAGTGAGCACGACGAACAGCTGAGGAAAGTACGGAAGCGAGTGAGGAGGCACATGAGCGCAGGATGCCGTTAATGTATATAGGCAAGGAGCCAACCATGTGGTAGATGTGAGAACATCGGCCATGCGGAAAAAGGAAGGGGGACCGGGGGTGGCCCTTGTGCATCTCTGCCATGAAATAAATCCTCTGTTAATGGAAATAAGGAATGAAACTGCCAAAAGGAGTGGTCAGTTTCAAATGTTCCTTATGGCATAATGGTGAGAAAGGCCAAAAAAAAAAGACGTTATTTTCGAAAGTTCATTACAGGGCATGGCGCGAAATGAAACATACTTAACGTTTGTAAGTACAGTGTAAAGGATGAGCATGAGAAATTTGGGCTTCCTACGTATATTGGAAGTCGCAGAAATAGTGAGGAGTGGTTTCCCCTATCTATATGTACACTTTAGGGGGTACACCCGTTGCAATAGTACATAAAAGATGCATAAAGCTTTTATAGGCACACTGCAAGGAATAAGCATGCAAAATTTCAGCTTCCCACCTATATGGAAAGTGGGAGAGTTAGTGATGAGTCAGTGAGGGCTTTGCCTTTTATTATATATATAATTACATTGACAATCATGTTACGTTATTTTTAAAATGTTTCCTTTACTTTTTCATAACCTCTTTAACACACTACTTCTCCGCTGCGAAGCGCGGGTATTTTGCTAGTAATATATATATATATATATATATATATATATATATATATATATATATAAATAAATATATATATATACACACACTAGCAAAATACCCGGGCTTCACAGCGGTGAAGCATTGCTTTAAAATTTTAAATAATAAACTGAGGGAAAATGTACCAATAATTATTTGTTAAGGATCCCTTTGTATACCACGTTGTCAGTTCGACCCTCCGGTTGTAATATGACAAAGCTGTGCGCTGAGTTTACTCTTGAGCATGCAACGTATAGTTGGCCATGTGAAAAGCAATCTTGCCTCAAATCAATGCCAACCTTTTGTAGGGTCTGTCCCTGAGACTTATTAATTGTCATTGTGAAGCAGAGCCTTACTGGAAATTGGAGGTGTTTGAATTGAAATGGAAGATCAGAGGGTATAACGGGGATGCAAGGAATAAAAACTCTCTCCCCTGAGCCACCGCCAGTAAAAAAGTTGCCTCAATTAGGTTCTTTTGCAGAAATGTGACCTGAAGTCTCGTGCCATTACAAAGTTGCGGTGGCTGTAAGTTTCTCAGTAACATTATTGGTGCCCCAACATTCAAAATTAGATTATGCTCAGAGTGCCTGGAGGATTCAGAGTGTGGACCGAGCTGCAGGTTATGGACGTATATATGTACGCAAGTAGGATTCAGTTAGCATTGTGAACCATGTACCAAATTTCTTGAAGATGGGCCCATTAAGTAACAAAGACCGTTGGAAAGTTCAATATGGCGGCCAACAGTGGTGTCATACCACCAAAATAAGTATGTACATCGGTTTCGGTTAGCGCAGGGAAGCCGCCTACCAAATTTTGTGAAGATGGGGCCATGAAAAAGAAAGTTTAACATGGCGGATGTTGTCGACCGTTATGACCGTTATGTGTAGAATTTCGAAATGCAACCTGATTAACTTTTGTAAGTAAGCTGTAAGGAATGAGCCTGCCAAATTTCAGCCTTCTACCTACACAAGTTGGAGAATTACTGATGAGTGAGGGCTTTGCCTTTTATTAGTATAGATGTGTGTGTGTGTGTGTATATATATATATATATATATATATATATATATATATATATATATATATATATATATATATATATATATATATACACACATACATATATATACATATATATACACACATTTATAGCTGTACCCCGCCACACGTTGTTGTGGCTCAGTCTGGTTAAATGGAAAAGAAAGAAAAGCAAAAGCGCACGTTTCTAATATGCTTAATTTCACAATGCTTGTGGGTATACAATATTTTTTGTTGTTCCATTGTCTGTGCAGAATGTTAGACTGAATAATATTGTTAAGTTCGTAGACGTCTTTGTTTTTGGCCACAAGAATAGCTTGTTCACTCAGCCAATCGTGATTCTTATAATTGGTTTGAATATTGGGAAATACTTTTTCAACCAATTCTTCTTTTCACGTCACTAAATTGAAGAAGTTATGAGGCAATGAAATTCGTCCTGAGGTCTGATCAACCGGCATCTTTCCGTTCCCAATTTCTAGATTTCTCCAACCCCGTTATTGACAGTTTGCATTATTTGATCATAAATGCCTTTTTGCTGAAGCGTTAGCTTATGAATATTTGATTGCACATACGACAAAAGACCACCCGTGTTGTAATTTTGTTCACAACGCAATTCTACATCAAACGAAGCAGCAGCAGATCGATTCGGTGATGGCATTCCCAATTGATTGAGAACTTTGTTCGCGATTTCTAAGCACAAACCTTCAATCATTATCAACGCTTAGTTGTAGATTTCTGCTGTGAAATCCATGTTTATATTTGAATTTTACTTGCGTATTCGACGGAAAATATCTTCAGCCATGTACGATTTATATTTCTCCCATAACTGTGTTGGAGATGAAGGAGAGCAGGCGGTCAATATGATTGCAAACAATGCACGAATTTGATTTGGATGCGACGTGTTGCACGCGTCATTAATGTATACATCCCAGTGTCGGTCGTTCTCCAATAAATTCAGAGCTTGACATGTACTTCGGAAAGTGGCATGTGTAACGCCGTTGACAATTCTCAATTGCTGGAAAGACGTTGGACCGGGCACATTTACCAACAGCATGTGAACAAAGAAGCATCCATCTTGATTGGGATGCACGGTGTACAGTCTGCCTATCATAGTTTCTTTGAATATGCCAGGTTGTCCGTTGACTCGCTCTCCTCGTTTGTGTTGTTCAAATGATTTTCTACTCGCATTCCATGTGTAATACGTAGGCACTTCCGAATACAGCAGTGTTTTCGCAAACACATCATTTTGACATAACATAAAGAAAGCAGTTAACGTTGTAGCCGGTGGATTCACGGCTATTTGTTGCACATTTGCAGCTGTGAAATAAACACGTTGTCCATTTTCTAGATGTACTGCTAAGTGAACAACATCTGGACTTCGTTCATGTATGGGAAATGAAAGAATTCGCCATACAGCTTCATTGCTGCTTATGTATCTTCCAGCCTAATACTGTGCGATTTCATCGATATGTATGACCGCATTCCTATCACTTCTTTCTGGTTGCACACCAAAAACTGCCATGTCGCTGCCTTTATTCACGTACTTACAAATGTATTTGATCGAAACATTGAAATAGAATCATAAAATATTTAGTATAGCGTGTGTTGCTTTTACGTCCAACAGATGGCACTGTGTTTTCAAAAAAAAGCATGTTTTTACCTGTCACAGGTGTGACATCTATATAATATGTATATAAAAACATGCGCATATTCGAATGCAACGTTGTGTCAAAATTTCAAAGCAATCGGTGAAGAACTTTCAGAGATTTAAGGTTTTGAACAAACGAACATTTACATTTTTATTTTATATATATATATATATATATATATATATATATATATATATATATATATATATATATATATATATATATATGGTTTTGGCAGCCAAGCGCTTTTTTTCCAACCTAGAAGACGTCTCTTGAGATCCGTTTAATCGCCTCGGTGATTGCATGTCTTCTAAGGTAGTTTCAATACCCATTTCCTGCACCGAGTCATCTCCCCTTTTATGAGTGACTGTGTTAGTGGCCGTACTTCGTACAGGTCTTTGAACGCACTGAATACTTGTAACTGGTGTCGCCCATTGGCTACTTTCGACAGGGAATGGAAGCAATTGTCGAGTAACAAAAATTATTTGTAAGTGATTTCGCATTGAAGAAATAGTAAAAACTTGATCACTTGGGTCAATACCTAAAGAAATACACAAATGCAATTGAGAATACACCAGAATCTGTATGATTTAATTGTTGCTGTGCGTCTTCATAAACTATGGGAGGTTTGTAAGGAAAAAAAAGCATGAAGGAAACGAAGCTGCTCTTTGGTGAGGTTGAATTTTTTATCAGCGTTTAAACTGTCACAGACATGAATTACAAAACCATCATAATAGTTACACACCCAGTGAGTCACTCGTTCAGTAGCTGCAGAAGGTAATATTTGAATATGTTTTGCATTTTGTGGAATGGGCATTTTAGGTATGTCAGGAGTCCACATTAGCAAAACCTTTTGAGGTTGGAAATTTTATGCGCAGCTAAAATTTCATTGAATGTGATCTGTTGATAAATAATCATTATTTACCAACTCATTCATTGCAAAATCTGACAGTGGTAAGATCACTCCTTCCATAACACTAAACACAAACACTAAGTAGACACTAACACTAAAAAACGGCAACACCGCTGGGAAGAACACTAAATGAGATAAAGTAAAAGTCTACTAAACTTCTTTATTATAACTGCTTTATTGTAGTAGGTGAGGGGACGCTGGCGCACGCTTGTTGTCGCCGCTCCTCCCTGTTAACAACACTTTCCACAAAATTTGCCTTAATTCTGCACTTTCTTACGCTTGTTTTATTTTGTTTATTGTACGTATAGTTCGTGGATACAGCTGACTCGAATTGCATGGATTTGGCTTAATATTTACAGATTTTATGGACTCCACTTTACTGGGAACAGCTGAATCTCTGGATCACGGGACGAGACCTACGAACATTTCTTTGTGCCTGGCGATCTAGCACCTCGGGATGATTTGTCTCCGTGATTATATTCGCTATGCTGATCTGCTCCCGTTTCATCTTACAGTACTCTACGACTGGGAACTGATCTGATGTTCATACAAACCTGGTTTATGGCTTATGGCTCTGGGGCGATCACGGCTGAAATTACCAAGCGTTACTGTTTATGGCTGTGTATTGGAACATCCAAATCCTGCTTCCTCCTCCTGCTGTGCTTTCTGCTGCTTGCTATCGCCGCTCAACTACGCTACCACACCCGCCTGTCCTACCGGCTGCGTTGTGCTGTGCTGCTTGTACACTGCTATCAGCTAAGTATCACTCACTATTTTAGCGCTTTGAGTACTGAGAAAAGCGCTATATAAATGTAATGAATTATTATTATTTATTATTAAACACTAAAGTACAAAAATGAAGTAGAAAGTAACACTAAAACGCAACACCGCCGGAAACACCGGCACACCGTGTCTACTAAACACTAAGAAACACTAAGTAGAAACACTAAAGGAAAAAATACTATTTAGTAAGTACTGCATCTACTAAACAGTAAATCAGTAAAGGAGAAAGGACGGCAAGACCGCGTCAGCTGCGGAGCTCAGCTCAGAGCGAAATGAAGTAAATGAAATGAGGTGAATGGGAGGGGAGATGATCACGTGACTCCAACACCCGCCTTGACTCTCCGTCCCTCCACAAACACAGCCATATGGATCCCAACTCTCTTTTATATATACAGTGGAACCTTGGTTCACGAATGTCTCGGTACACGTACAAGCCAGTTTCCCTTTCGGTTTGTGCGCGCCAATGATTTATGCACGTGTTGCATTGTTCTCCGTGCGTGCATGCTTTCGCTGTGAACTCTTTTTGCTCTATTTCATTTCCCTTTCGGTTCGCACGCGCCGATTACTGTATTTAAGCACGTGTTCAGCCTCTCCCTGTTCATTGTTCTCAGTCAGACGTGCGTGCTTTACCTGTGAACTCTTTGTTCTCTACAGTATTTTGTGTGCTTTTGCAGTTAACCATGGCTTCTAAGCAAGTGAAGAGTGGCGAGAATTATTGAGACTTAATTATGAGAAGTGTTGCAATGTTACTTTTCTCTTTTTCAAATGTTCATTTTTTCCCTGTGTTTAAAACTCATTTAAAAAGAGTGTTTACAGTGATCGGATTATAATGCTATTAGCGTGAACTCCTGCAATGTTACTGTCTTGGTTGGCTTTTAAATAAAGTTCGGATTTGTTCAAATGTTCCTTTTTTCCCCCCTGTGCTTAAAACTCATTTAAAAAGTGTTTATACAGCGATCGGATTGTAAGGCTATAGCGCGAACTGCTGCAATGTTAGGGGGGGGTAGGCTCATGTGCTGCTGAGAGAGAGAGAGAGAGAGAGAGCCTGTGCTTGCAGCTGAGCAGGGAGCCTGGGTGTTTGTGTCAGTGTTATTCAATATTTTTACATTAGTTTACTATTACACTATGCATTCTATGGTGTAATTAACTATATTTGTGCTTAAAAATCTTTAAAACAATATATTTACATACAGTTCGTACGGTCTGGAACGGATTAATTGTATTTACATACAATCCTATGGGGGAAAATTGCTTCGGTTCACGACCAAATCGGTTTACGACCAGAGGTTTGGAACGAATTATGGTCGTGAACCGAGGTTCCACTGTATAGATAAAAATATAAGAGAGAGAGAGTAAAAAGAGTTGCTTGACATCTTTTTAAGTGGCTTAATGAGGCATCATTATTGTTTGCTTTTCAATTGCCATGTTTTTTTTAAAGACCAAGGACGCCGTGTTCTTGAGGGAACTGAGAAAACAAGATTTTGTTTTGGTACATGGCGACTCTGCTTGGCCTTTTGACTCAAAGTCTAAACAAGTTTTTGGAAAAACCTTCAATGCCCCCAAATTTAAAGGAAACTAAGTAAACTCGCACGCTAGAACATAAACACTTTAACACTAGAATTATCAGAGCCTACAAAAAAACTCATAGATCCGGCCCACCTTAAATCGCTTCTTAAATCTATTCGCACCTCTTCACCAGCGTCTTTTGTCATCTAAATGTGCTGATAAACACAAGCTGCAAGCAGCCGGCTATTCCATCCCCCCACAGACTTAGAACGTGCACAAACTTCTCCCAGCTCATGCCTTGATTGATTATCTGGGAGTGAAATGGAGTTTTAGAATGGAAATAACAGATTGTTATTTGGAACACACGCATTTCATGTGTGTTACGTTTCTACAGTAAAGACATTGTTAAAACAGAAACTTTTTCATATTTTAGTAATAAATGTTACAAAATGTAGGCATAAACTATAGAATGTGTGAAGCAGCATGAAATCCAAACATCAAATAAACACTTTCACAAAAGGTTCAAGAACAATACAACAGCTTCCGTGGCGTAGCGGTTAGATTTGCTGTCTCAGAGTGCAGCAGGCTTACTGTCCATCAGAGACCTGAGTTCGATTCCCCGTTGAGGAGAAAGTGTTCTTTTTTTTTTTTCTTTTTAACCTCAAACGGACATAAAATGTATAAATTGGTATGCACTGTCAGTTAATGAGATCGTAATATTTTCATGTGGGATGCTTCTTTTAGAATATTTTTTAACAATTGAGACTGCAATTAACATGAATAAGTGTCCTTATAACTTATTTTTAAGATCCATAACACACAGACAGACAGAGCACTGCGTAATAAAGAGACAGACAGGCAGAAAAGTCACTAGATATATAAACAGGGAAGGCACATGTACTGAAAAGAAAAAAAAAAAAAAAAAAAGATCAACGTGTGCGTTGGTCCTGCTGCACTGAATAAGCTCACGCGCTCTAACATTCCCCACCCCACCCCCCCTTTCTGACTCTAAGTAACAGCGCAAGTACAGACGCAAACCAAGTGTATGTGTGTACTGTATGCTATTAACAAAAAAAGAAGCTTACTACTGAAATCAGCAAATATAGGAGTGAGTGGGGATCGAACCAGGGAGTCTTGATCACACTTGGTTTGCATCTGTACTTGCGCTGTTTCTTAGAGTCAGATCGGGAGTGGGGGTGGGTGGGGGGGTGTGAGCTTATTCAGTGCAGCAGGACCAACGCACATGTTGATCTTTTTTTTCTTTCAGTAATAGCGCCAACATAAATCCACACCCGATCTCACACTGTTCGTTTTCAAATAATATTGCATTAGTGCGATGATGTTTTCACATATATTGTCTCTTTCTTTCAGGTGTGTAATAGGAACCACAGCATAGAGAGAAGCGTGTACATTGTAACAGGTACACACATCGTAAATGTAGGAAAGACGATCCTTGCGTGTGAGTGAACAGTTAACATTTGAATCTGATGATTGCATATAGCGCTGAACTTACTGCTCTGTACTATTCTGTCCTCTGCATATCCTTGAGTATAAAAGAAACAGCATACAGCAACATGTGGGGACTGGCAAGATCAGGGAAAAAAACACGCAGTCACTGATTACAAACCGCAAGATGTTATGCGAATGAATATGAATAATGTTGCATCTGTGCCACAAAGTTTTCCAAAATGTACTATACAGGTCATAAAACGAATAATTCCAAATATCATATATACACCATAAGGTGCACACTGATTCAGCATGAGCAGGAACACTCAAGAAAAAAAACTGAATTAAAAAAAATCAAGTGATGGTGAGATACGAAGAAGGCAGATTCACCAGCGTGTGTGTGTCAGCTTTAATCCCTCCAGATGAGAGAATGTCCACTTCCATTGTCTCAAAACACCACTCACATCTCCAGTTATTCCATTTACAATTAAAAATAACAGCGTCAGATCCCAGGGTGGGGGGCAGTAGTATGTATCGTGATCGTGATTTACAGAGAATAAAAGTTAAAAAAACGGTAACTTTTACAAGTCCTATAAATGCACACCGTGTGTTACAGACGCAAACCAAATGTATGTGTGTACTGTATAATATTAACAAAAGGAGCAGTTCGCTACTGAAAACGGCAAATATAGGAGTGAGTGGGGATCGAACCGGGGACTCTTGATTACAAGTCAGCAAATCTTACCGCTATGCCAATGAAGCTGTTGTCTATTCCTTGAATTTTTTGTGAAAGTGTTTACTTGATCTTTGGACTTCAGGCTTCATACATTATATACAGTAGTTTATGCCTACATTTTGTCATTTACTACTAAAATATGAAAAATGTTTCCGTTTTAAAAATGTGTTTACACAGATTACTGTAGAAACAGAACACACATGAAATGCACGTGTTCCAAATAACGATCTATTATTTCCACTCTAAAACTCCAGCACTTCAGTCACTCCCAGATAATCAAACAAGGCATGAGCTGGGAAAACTTAGTGAATGTTCTGCGGCGGTGGGGGATAGAATAGCTGGCTGCTTGCTGCTCGTCTTAATTGGCACATTTAGAAGACAAAAGAGAGGTGAGAACGGTTTTAAGGTAGGCCGGATCTACGAGTTTTTTCATGGACTCTGGTAATTCTAGTGTTAAACATATAAACATTTTACCATTTAAATTTATATAAAGGCTCATGAACATTTCAGACGACCAGATTAAAAACAAGCTGTACTGTGTTAGGTAGGTTGAATTATACAGAAGTTTTAAGAATTGATTACCAAGGTTTGTCCCTGCATTGGTAAGTCAGATCGTATGTGGCTGCACGTCACTGGCTGATGACACAGCATCCTATGCTCACGGGCTGTAACATAGGCATGTACAAATACATTCTAGATAGCATTTACGTTCCTATTTCAAATGTTTCCTCACGAATCAATATCTTAATCAAGGTAAAAACACATACTATATCAGGTGGCTTTGAGCAATATAAAAATTTAAGGGTTCATTAATAAAGGTTTTAGCACTGTGCTTGCTTGCCTGCTTCCAACTTGAGCAGCTTAGCTCTTCTCAGTAAAGCTGTGTGCTGCACTTACCAGCACAGCTGTCTATGATCTTAGTCTTACTGGATGCTGGTGCAACAAGCAAGTATTAAGTGAACAGTTCAGTTTTTCATATGTGAGTCATCCTGGTTCCAACTTAATGATGAGGGCTGATCAATTAAAAGGCCTCCAATTTTTATTGGCTCAAGATTGGGAATGTGAGGAATGTAAAATATGATCAGATGATGGTCATCTCTGGGCCAGACAGCAAGTACGACCTTCAAGTCCTAATGATTGTTATGAAAAGATTATTATTAGGGGAAAGACGTTTATGAGGCGAGGTAATTGTTATGAAAACAGGTACAGAATGAGGTCATTATTACAAAGATAACATGTAAAGTGAATGATGAGAATTATGTACAAAATGGTGAGTTTTTCGTGATTAGAACTGGAATAAAAACAAACTGCGCCCACACTACTGGACTCACTTCATGAACTGAGATGGCTTAATGTGCTCTGCAGTTGTTTTCTGTGCTGTGCAATAAAGTCTAAATTCTGACTGCCTTTCTGAAGACTGTGCTTGTTTGTTTCTGAAGATTTCTCCACAAGACTTCAGGGCCTGGACAGTTTGCTATCATCAAGGGAACATTGAACGCAAAATCTTTCAAGTAGAAAATGTCAGAGTAGTAGAATCTGAATGGGTGATGAAAAAAAACATGCTGAAGCAAAGAAGAATTAAATGACAGAAAGGCAGTCAGAAACTTGTGTTCTGGAAATTCAGAGTATAGAGCTCAGCAAAAATGGAGAAGCTATGTCATTTGACTTGCAGAGATGTCAAGGAGATGTCAAGGAACTGAAAGAAAAAAAAAACCTGGAAAGAATGAATAGGCTAAAATTCAAAACTAATCAGCAGCTGGGAGAAATGGTTGGGAGGGCCAACAAGTTACTAAAAACAGGGGTCACAGACTGGACTGTAAATGTCTAAATGGAATGACAAGAAGTCTAATATTTGTTATTAGTTAAAGACAATTGTGTTTGTCTGTTTTGGGGACATAATTGAAGATCAGACCATTTAATTAATGCAGAAATCCTGGAAACTCCAAAGGGCTCACAAACTTTTATTGTAGAGCACAGCATTTGCATAAAATTACAATTATAAAGTCAGAACATCAAATTGTTAAATTATATAACTTCATTAAACACACAACAAAATGTGTCAATTAGATTCCATTACTATGTTTCTCTTAAAAGGACAAGACTGCCCTTTCAGGCCCATAACACACAACATTAAACCTCTCACCTGTTTTAAACTTTTCACTTACTTGTTCTAGTGTTCTTTGTAGGTGGTGGCTGATGTTCCGAAGTCCTAAGAGATGAAACATCTTCAGTTGCCTCTATGTCAGACTTCACATTGATAGAAGGCGCCGGAGATGAAGAGTGTTCGCTATGAGAGAAGATGGACCCGGTCACTGCATCATTTTCACATCCATAATGAAGGTCTTCTTCCTTGACACTTGTCTGGATGTCAGTCAAACTGCTGACACACTTCTCTTCAGCTTCTTCTTTAATGTCCACAAACACCAGTTCATACTCCTCCTCCTCCTCCTCCTCTTTCTTAATGCCCAGGCTCTCCTGTTTAGGGTAGACACACTTCAATTCACAGTCCTCCTCCTTAACATTTATGGTCTCCTCTTTCACATCCATCACGGTGTTACAGCAAAAAGCAGCCTTTTCTCTCTGTGGAAACAGCAGGATTTAGTTCTATTACTACTGCCCTATTAAGACCTAAAAACATTAGGTTTTCATTTCACAACACCCACTCTCAAATAAAGTTTATGACACCTCAGACAGTTCACAGCAATTTGACATGAACTCCTCACACTTCACATTAAATAAATTTAAATATCGTAGGATCAGTGGTAGCCCGAGATGGAAAGTTCATTGCAGAGATAATCAAGAGTGCAGTGTGGATGGAGCATTTGGCAGAAGGTATCAGGAGCATCTGTAATACTTGTGTGATTAAAGAATTAAGGCAAAGGTTAAAGGTGGGGTTTGCAAGACCACCAATGATGTATGGAGCCAAGACATGAGCAGTGAAGGGTGCACAAGAGAAGAGGTTTGATGTGAAAGAAATGAGAATATTGAGATGGATATGTGGAGTTACAAAAAAAGATAGTATAAGAAATGATACACTCAGAGGTTCAACAAAAGTGAATGAGATATCTAATAAAGTACAGGAAAGCAGGCTGAAGTGGTAGGGAGATGTAAGGAGGAGAGACAACGAACATGTGGGCAGAAGAGTGATGGGAATGGAAGTACAAGGAAAGAGAAAGTGAGGGAGGCCAACATAGAGGTGGATAGATAAAGTAAAAGAAGATCTAAAGGGACAAGAGTTTGACTGAGGAGGAAATGCAGGACAGAGCTGTTTGAAGAAGGTTGACGATCGATCCCAACACAGACGTAGGACAAGATGAAAAGATGGTGAAGGTCCAACAGGTTGGAGACCATCGGGCACAGTTGTGGTTCAGCAGTATTCACTGTTTGGATTAAACATGCAGTTCTGCTGGAGTCCCAGAATTGTGTCATGAATTTTGTTGAATAATGTTTTTACAAGGCAGGCCTCAAATGTCAGAAAGGGGCGGATGAAGGAGGAACTTAATTAGATGGAATGGACGGCTTGTGACAGCAAAAAAAATGAGCAGGTGAAATAATGAGTTTGCGAGCTCAGGCTGACAGGTGTCATCAATGACAGTGGTCTTGTCTGTTTGGTGGTAAACAAAAGTAAGCATTACTTTGCACTTAGATTCATATGGATGAATCTTTATTAGTACAGAGGGGAAATTTAGCTTTATAGAGGAAGCTCAAGAAATATTACACCCACCTGAAGCTCATTAGTAAGTGAGGTTGTGCTGGTCTGCTTGTTAGTCAGTCAGTTTGGTCGAAGGAGGACACACATTTTGTGAAAAAGCTCATCTGAAGTGTTATTTCTGTTGCCTTTATTTATTTAAGTGTTGTTGATCACCTTACTGGGCCACACAAACCACGTGTAGGGACCAAGACAGGCAAGCAAGGTAAACATTTAAGCTGGTTGTGTTTTTTTAAATGGATTTTATGCTCTTGGTTTTACTTTGTATTAGTGGAAGAGTCGGGTTGATTGAGATTAAAGCTGGTGTCATGATCTGTGATGGTACGGGTTCGCTCCATACTACTGGACCCTTCTAGGAGACTCTTGAACCCACCACCACCAAAAATGTACATAAGGGATGAGCCTAACAAATAAGGACACTCACACAAAACAAAGTGTAGGTGCTTAAGTGCATCAGTGCTTTTGTTAAAACAATCAAAACGAACAGTGTTCAGAAGTGAAGTACTGGAAAGAACATAAATAAATAACACATAAAAACAAGTGACCTGTGGAGGATAAAATTCAAATAAATACATCCATAAAAACAAGGTTAAAACCTGGCAAGAATCTTCTATTTAAAATCCCAGTCCCTGGTGCAACTCTTTAAACCAAACATCTCCTTAGCTTAACCCCGAACGGGTCCTTGAAGCCAAGGAGATGCCAAATTGGTTGTTCAGCTAACCTTCTGTGCCAATCCCAGGCTCAGGCTCCTGCTGCCATCTGTGGCCCCAGCGGGACACTAAGCCATGTCTCTGTCTCCCGCTGCCAGGCCCGTGCCCCTGCGGTCCATGGCTTCACCCGCAGGATGCCTCACTGAGCTTTCCAATACCCCTGCGGCTCCCACTGCCTTTCTCCCAGCCTTACACGGAGTCACTACATCTGAGCACAGCATCACTCCAGATCCCATATCGCTCAGCTGGAGTGGCTTCCTTCTGCCCCCGAGTGTCAGCTGCACACTTCCTTTGGGATGTTCTCCGAGGTGCCTGCCTTCTCTCTCTCATTCACTCACAACAACCTCCTCCGCCTCCTGCCTTCTCCTCTCGTTCCTGCCAATTTGTCTCTTTCTTCCCTTCCGTCCCATGCAGATTCCTTTATCTTATGCTGCCTCCTTGGCATCATTGAGGTGCCTGACTGAACCGCCTGCCTCCACACGTGCAGGCCAGTTTCCCAATAAACCGCGGAGTGAAATGCACTCACATAAACCTGCTCCCATTAGGAGCCTGCACCTTCTTAGTGTGAGATTATTTATATAAAATTGGCCACTAATTGTTGAGCCACTGACCCGCTATACCACATGACCTTTCTGACAAACAGAGTGCTAATCTTCACTTTGCTTGATATTTCATCCACGAGATGTTAATCACACAGTGACAGGTTTTCTTTTTATTCTTAGCAGTGGCTTTTGACAGCAATGTTTTAAAGTATTTATTTCAGGCGGAGTGGTGGCTCTGAGGCTAGAGATCTGCACTGGCAATCGGAAGGTTGCTAGTTGGAATCCCGTAAATGTCAATAGGGACTCTGCTCTGTTAGGCTCTTAACCTGCAATTGCTGACCGCTTTGAGTAGTGAGAAAAGCGCTATATAAATGCAAAGAATTATTATTATTATTATTATTATTGGCTTGTAAACTAGAGTGGCTGGTCAGCTGGGGTGGCATTTAGAGTTTTGTTTCAATCAGCACCATTTTCCTTTTCACGTTTGTTATATGAGCTTTGATTTGGGGTGGAGGTCTACAGGGGTTTTTAGCTGTGGATTGTGCTTGATTTTTAATTTGTAATTAACAACACATTTGAATTGTTTCAGCATTTCCATTGAGCTATCTTTACTAATTCTGTGTAGTTTTGACAGCAAGTTTGATTCACCTTGTACTTTAACTTGCTGTAAACCCACCCATAGCAACTCTGATCGGGTGGTGGTTCAGGCTTTATTATGAAATTTTAAACCAATTCTTAGCAACAGAAGGATAGGAGTCCATGTTTTGATGTGGGCAACCCCTGGCCATCAACTACATTGTTATGGAGTAGTGCAGCCCTAATAAAATTAGATATGGTGCGAGGATGCTACATTTAATACAGGAATAGAGAAAAGGCAAACAAAAAAAATCACACCACGTTTAAACAGTGCGAACATGAGTTACCATGATATGCACAGCTGAGCTCCAACTGTGATGTGCTCCTCGTCCTCTGGACTGTCATGCAACTTAAAGGGCTCTGTGGGCAGGCATGTGGCAATGTTAGATTTGGATAATGAATTTCATCTACCAATTGACAAATGTTATAAAAGCATACTTACAGACAGAGAAATAGGTTATGAATAGGAGTGTAATAGCTGTAATATGAGGAAGAACAGTTTGAGGGTACTATAGAATTCATCTTAAAGAAACAGCATAAAGGATTAATAAATGTCAGAAACCTGTTCAGTCATATCAGAAGTCCAGAGAAAAGATCAAGTGAACAAAGAGACAAAAATATAATACACAAAATGTACGGAAGGATGACTAAGAGATCAGGTGACCTGTACTCAACAAGACTGGACAGTTGTTATATACACGGATATTTCAAGGCTCAACCTGAAGAGTATAAGAATAACCAGAATGTATCAAAATACTTATTTTAAATAGATCAGTTAGGTGTAAACCAATGAACCAACCAGAGTAATATATGCAATGATTGACACTGTTATGTAAATTAAGTTGCTGATAAAATAGACCTACACTATGGAAAATGACGATCTGCTGAGGCAACCCCTAATGGAAGCAGCTGCGAGAAGAAGGTAAAATAGACCTACACCTTAAATATGTGACTATTCTGATCATGCTGTAGAAGAATGCTCTCTGTTCAAGCATTAGCTAAAGAGTAATAAATGACATCGACAAACAGCCTTTACTACTGCCTAATTACTGATTTGTCCTGTTATAGGATAAGTTTCTTTCTTTATCCTCCTTAGCATTAGACCTGAGTGTCACTCTGGCTGTAACAACAGTGCTAAAAACATTAGTCACTTGGCTAACTGTATAGACGCATCTTACTCAGGCATAACACCCAAAGTTTACTCGGACTGTAAAAGTGCCAGTAGTGTTAGTGCCGAGCGTTACTTGAGAAACGATATAGACATGTCTTACGTAATGGCACAGGTCCAAGTGTTACTCAGGCAATGGTGCAGACACGTCTTCTTCTAGCCTCATAATGTCGTCTGATAAGAAATATTTTCAGCAGCCCAGGTGCTGCACACTCTTGACAGTGATACAAGCAGTGATGATGAAGTGAATCTGTCTTCAGATAATGAAACTGAAACAGACAGTGAAACAGAAAGTGATTCTGATGAATCCAGAAGTGACGCGCATGTCAATCGCAAAATGTGCAGTGGGATGTTCAAAAGCTGATCAGTCAGGAAAGAAAATCCGCAAGAAATGACGCTACTATTATACCGACTATGACGCTGTATTGTGTATTTCACCGTACTTCAGGATATAAAATACAAACGACACATTGACAGTATATATGGTATTATTATTATAGTTTCTGCATTTCTGACTTTGTATTTTGCACATTTTACAGTAGAAAGATAAGATTTAATAAATACGTAATTTTCCAAGCCAAAAAATGCAACACTTTTTACATGTTTTTTCGGGGAAAGATGTAATGTTAAGGAGGTTAATTAAGATGTTGATTTCTTCTACACTGCGGTGGGTTGGCACCCTGCCCAGGATTGTTTCCTGCCTTGTGCCCTGTGTTGGCTGGGATTGGCTCCAGCAGACCCCCGTGATCCTGTGTTCGGATTCAGCGGGTTGGAAAATGGATGGATTTCTTCTACAAGTATGGCACAAATATACACACACAATATCTACATTTCTATATATTCATCTTCTATTATCCTTATGTTATAAACAAATTGTATCACTTTGCTTATTGTAGCAAGCGTGTTTGGGTTATTTGTGAAATAGTCTCTCACCATACTGAATCACAACAGAGACAGTGAGGGTATTTATTGTAGAATTTTTCTGATTTATGAGCCTCGTTCATAGCTTGTACAGATTTGTTTGCTTCCTGGCTGGAAAGTGAAACTGAGATCCCTCACTCCACCTACATTAATTTGGTGTCCCTTTCTGACCATCCTGTTAATTATTTTAATTAATTACCAGTATTACCAAATGGAAAACTGATCATTAACTGAGTGAACAATTCACATTTCCTACAGCAGACACCATGAAAAGGTGCTTCACAGAAATTACAAAATATGAAGAATTGAAGCAATCAGTGCCATAGAATAAATGCAGCAAATAAAAAAAAAAATACAATAGTGTCTACCTCATGAATTTAAACTGCCAGCACTAAAGGAGTTTCCCAAATGACACAGGTGAAGGGCATTTTGAATAATGTTAGGTTTGTACACCTTTAAGCCAATGTGGTAACTGAAGGAGGGTGGCACGGTGGTGCAGTGGTAGCGCTGCTGCCTCGCAGTTAAGAGACCCGGGTTCGCTTCCTGGGTCCTCCCTGTATCTGCGTGGGTTTCCTCCGGGCGCTCCGGTTTCCACCCACAGTCCAAAGACATGCAGGTTAGGTGGATTGGCGATTCTAAATTGGCCCTAGTGTGTGCTTGGTGTGTGGGTGTGTTTGTGTGTGTCCTGCGGTGGGTTGGCACCCTGCCCAGGATTGGTTCCTGCCTTGTGCCCTGTGTTGGCTGGGATTGGCTCCAGCAGACCCCCATGACCCTGTGTTTGGATTCAGCGGGTTGGAAAATGGATGGATGAATGGTAACTGAAGGGCTGCTCACCTACTACCACATCAGGGTTTGCTGCCACTGTGATGGAGCCTGGTGTACCCCATAAGTAATCAGATATGAACCAATGGCAGCTTGCATTTAACTGAGCTGATCAACACAAATGTTAAGGGTGTGGGGTTCCTGCTTCATTGCAAAGTCTGACTTCATAAAAATAAAACCTGCACATTTATGAATATTTTCCTCCCTAATTTAAACTGAAAAAAAAATTTGCACCCTCAGTGATCATGTGTAGTAAAATATCCAATAAACCAGCAATGCTGTGTAATTTTATTTATGGTAATCATCTCCTACCTCCTAATTTAATTCTTTTCTAATATAAACTGACATCATTTTTGCCCTTGCAGTTTGAAGACTCACTGAGAGTCATGTATGACAGGAGCATTAGGCGTCACCAGAGGGTTTGCAAAAATAAACTGTCTGAACAAAGGGACTTGATGACAGAGGACAACAGCTAAATGGTACAAGTCTAAATGAGTATTTACAGGTTTTATATTAAAATCTCCAACACTGAACTTTATTGCTGTTTTGAACAGCTGGACTGCGGTGGGCTGGCGCCCTGCCCGGGGTTTGTTTCCTGCCTTGCGCCCTGTGTTGGCTGGGATTGGCTCCAGCAGACCCCCGTGACCCTGTAGTTAGGATATAGCGGGTTGGATAATGGATGGATGAACAGCTGGAAACAATAAGTTTCAGGTTTATCAGCTTCATCTTGTGGAAGTACACATTCCAAACAAACACACATCATAATTAACACAGTAATAAACTCCTATTAAATAGCATCGCCACCCTGTATTGAGACCTTGGTGTGGTGGAGGCCTTGTGTAACTCAGTCTTCCTTAGATCTCCACTGTCTGGAGATTTGTGCTCCTGATGAACCAATCTGCCATGGGTAACCATAACCAACAGGGTAGAGGAGGACAAAACGTAACTCCATTATTGACCCTCATGAATATTCTAATTAAATGAAAGCAAGTCTTGCCCAGAATATCAATGTTATTCCTGATGGTGGTGTTCACCTAAGAGTGCCTGATAAAGTTACATTAAGCAGTTGCCAAATGGGACTTAGCTTCCACCTCACCACCCGGGTCCAGTACAATAAAACAGAAGCTATTGGGATATGGGAAGAAAACCAGAGTACATATACAGGGAAGGAATATTAAAAAGCATCATCCACGTCTGCTACAAACAGCCACCTGAAACAGTTTGCTCGTTTGCCTTCGTTGTTGTTTGCTCCTTTTTTAAAAGAACTTGGACAGCCCAAAATGTGAGGAAGATTCTGACTCTCCTACCTTCGACAACAACTGCTGGACCTGAGCCCTTTGTCTCCCAGAGTGCCGGATCTAATCACTGGGCTACCAGCGGAGCTACAGAGCGGACGCTGAGGAAAAGATGTCAGGAGTCCGGCTGTTTAGCCTTCGATCATCATGGGCTGACATCGCTATTGAATAAAATGGATGAGTGCTCAACGCTGATTGTGAGCGAAAGAGATTACAAACTCAGCAGTAGCTAAGAACTGAAACACTGGACTCTGCAGTTGCACTGGATGGATTTAAAATCGTGCGGGTGGACAGAAGCAGAAGCGAAAGTGTCAAGAACATTTCTTTTTTGTGAAAAAGAACTGGTGCAGCCGCGAACGCATTACATTAAAGCACAGGGATGCGACCCGAATGCTGAGATGCTCGCGGGGGTCTTGCTGTCTTATTATATACCGAGAGTTTTCACAAGCGATTGCACTGGCAAAGTTCGATGCTGGGCTGAAGAACACAAAAGCGCCGCGTGCCTCTCACTCAAGTCGCGTGCAGGAAGTCTGAGTGGAGCGAATTAAAACTCACACATCCATAAGTGCGCCCGAAGCCCGGATCACTTACCGTCTGTCTCTCGGAGACGAGCTTATTTCTAATCCCGTTGAAACTCCTGCCTCGATTCACCACAGTCTTCCTCTACTGTAATGCCGTGTGCACAAAGCGATGCGGCAGCGGCGCTTCAGAAGCCGTCGCCCTGGATGACGTCATTCGGATGCTGCCATAGATCAGCGCGACAGTTTGCTAAAACATTGCAAGCGAAATTAAAACGTCGGGTGTGCGCCATGTAACTTAACGGGTGTTTCGTCTAATCATGCAGGAAGGTCTAGGATTACTATGCATGCTCACAACGTTTTGATGACTAATACATAGAGAGAGGCACACCACCAAAAGACTTGTACTTTATGCGCATGCGTATATCTTTCAACCGCGTCAGCGCGCTCCGCACTCTGATCGCCCCTTCACCTCATATCAACGGAAGTAAATTCTTAAAGGGGCCGCAGAGAATTCTATACGTCAACTTAATGAGCCGATTACAGTTGAAACGACGACGGTCGTCTTGTTAAATAAAAAATACCGCAAATGTAAAAGCGAAAACTATAAAGCATTCGGAAGAGGAGTGATTATAAGCGGGCCAAAGCAACTGGAATGAATATTGTACCGAATAACATTTGTAAATCTAAATCAACAGAGAAAATACATACATAAATGCGGGGCTGATATTGTCCACGACTTGGCATTCCGACATGTGCTCTCGTTTCTTTCTGCCGTGTACTTGTGAACACCTCTGCATTCTAAACACGCCCAAATAATTAAGCAGCTCATTATTAATTGTGCGGCATTCCTTACTTAAGTAAAAAAAAATATCTATCTATCTATCTATCTATCTATCTATCTATCTATCTATCTATCTATCTATGTGCTGTTCAATTCTATCTATCTATCTATCTATCTACACTTAAAAGTTCCTCAAACTAGAGTTTTTTTGTGCATGACTGTTCAATATATTTCTTGAAAAAAGAATAATACTTCTTGGAAAAGTTGTAATTTTTAGTTTGTATAACATGAGCAGGTCAATGAGCTTGAATTAGTAAGATTTTATGACATATTGTGCATTTAGTCTTTTATTTTTCATAACTATTCCTTCCTTTGCCAGGGTATTTCGGCAATACTGAGCATAAAGCATATGTTTAACTGAAACAGAATACCAATGACCTACAGAACACACACTCACACTTACACACACACCCCGTAATCACTTTTCCAAGTGTGTTTGTCTTTAAGAAAGAAACTGGAGTGCCAAGAGAACCCTTGCAGACACACAAATGACATACACATTCAGAAATACTATGCGTTCTTTTAATGCTTTAAACTACCATAATAGGAAGTAAAACAAATCAATATAGTTTTGATTTTTTTTTTCAAATAAATTATGTTTGCAAATTACTATAAACATGAACAGTTCCAATGTTTTTGTTTAAGATATCAGATTTTACAAATGAAAAGCATAGCTTCAAATATTTATTTCACAGACCTAGAAGAGCCATTGGCTTTCTTGTATGCAGCATCAACTGTAACCTGTGTAGTTAGAAAAATATTATATTCTGAATAATTTATTAATAGCATATTGATAAAGAAAAATTCCATTCTGAAGTAGTTAATAGATGTTATATTCAGAGTCTGTAATTGTTGATAACTCTGTTAATTGCCAGATACATTTTAACTAACATGTTTAACCAATAAGCTCTGCATTTCCCATCCCACTTTGCCACCTTTTGTTCAGTGTGGCCTGATTAAGGCTGAGGAGTGCAGTTTCTCCAGGGAAGACAGGAATGTTTCCTTCAGGTTTATCTGAGTAATCCTTTGAAATTTGGGCACAGACCTGTGTTGCATATGAAATATAAGAAGAAAAAAAAAAACACAAAATAACTGCAATTACTATTAAATCAGTAATAATATTTTAAGACAAAAAATCTAGTCTATCTAATCTAGTTCAAAATAATGTGGAAGTCATTTAAATCGTTTCCTTTATGTTTTAAGAGCCCACTATCTATTTGCTAGATTAAAGCAATTCTGTTTTCATTTACACACTAAATGATTAAAGTAAAACGTAAGATAACATGCAATAAAAAATCAATATATATAGGATTTTCTGTGTAACTACTTCATTAACCTACTACTAAATTGTGAAACATGGCCTGATAAAATGGTACAGTTTTTCTCTTATACTATATATTTTAAATTAAAGTAACATTAACAAATCTCTCTCTCTCTCTCTCTCTATATATATATATATATATGTTGCATAGTTTACTGTCAAATAATGTAAAGAGTACGTGACACGTGTTTCGCCCTTATTTGGGCTCATCAGGCGTAAACACTCCACTGCTCCCCTTGCGGGGATCGAACCTCGGACGTCAGTGACGAAGTCCCTTTACGCTGCGCCACGGCGTTTAGTTCGTTTATTTGATAGCCTGTAGATCGGAGTAATTACATTCATTGCATTCGTAGTCTGAGTCCCGACCTGATTGTATCGGTGGTTACCTACCAGGTAACGCCTGTGATTAGTCTGCCATTCGGCAAACATCCTCACAGGTGGCGCAGTGGTAGTGCTGCTGCTTTGCAGTAAGGAGACTGTGGAAGATTGTAGGTTCGGTTCCTCCCTGTGTGGATAGCGCTTTGAGTACTGAGAAAAGCGCTATATAAATGTAATGAATTATTATTATTATTATCAGTCACGGGGCCCTCTTCAATTGCGAGAAGAGTGGGTGGTTATGGGTGGTCGGGACTCAGACTACGAATACAATGTTGCGTACTCTTTGCATTATTTGACAGTAAAGTATGCAACATTCCATGATTTGCTTCTCGCAACTGAAGAGGACCCTGTGGCGGATGTTTGCAGACCAACCACATGCGTTATCTGGTAGGTAACCACCCATACAATCAGGTCGGGATTCAGACTAGGAATGCAATGAAAAAAAAAAAATATATATATATATACAGTATATATATATAATAAAAGGCAAAGCCCTCACTCACTCACTCACTCACAAACATACAGTATTTATAATCATGAATGTACATGAGCCAACATATACAGATATAATGTCAACCTCCTTTAGCGTCAAATGCCAGCGAGAAGAAATAAGACATTAATGATAACTTAAAAATGGCCAATGAGGGAGCAGACCGAATATAATAAGGTGAGCCATTCCAGAGAAAAGGAGCAGCCATCCGAACATCCTGAGCCCCCTTTGCTTCAACCTTGACCTCAGCACAACTAAGAGCATCTGGGTAGTAGACCACAGTGCTCCTGTTGGCACATACAAGTGAAGAAGTTCAGAGAGGTAAGATGAGGCTGTTCAATTCAAACATTTAAAAATAAGGAATAGAATTTTAAAATCAATTCTAGAAGCCAATGAAGCGAGGTCAGTATTGGTGAAATATGGCCACACTTACGAGAGCCAGTCAGTAAGCAAGTAGCAGTGGTGAGGACTTGCTGAAGGCATCATAACAAGGCCCGATCAGCACCTACCGACAAAGAACGGCAATCATCTGAACAAGATGTCATAAAAGCATGGAAGGCCTCTGCAAGATCATTTAAAGAAGGAAAAGCCTTTACCTTAAAGTCTCAGCTGGAAAAATCCACACTTTCAGCACAGAATTTATCTGTTTGTCGAGTTTGGTTGAGCTTTATGAATTGAATATAGCAAGGGGTCCAGTAGTAGCATTAGAGACACTCAAGGTTTCTGGGTTTTTGAACACCACAATCTCAGTTTTAATATCATTTATTTTTAGAAAATTCATTGCTATCCAGGATTAAATATCATTCAAGCACGCATGGAGTGTCTGTATTGTCTCGCTCTGGTTTGATTTTAGTGGCACATAGATCTGAGTGTCATCAGCATAGCAGTGAAAGGAGAAGCCATGCTTGTTAACAGTGAAGCCTTAAAGGTAACTTGTAGATCAAAATGAGAGCTGGTCCAAGGATGGAGCCCTGCAGAACCCCACAAGTAAGAAGAGCTGAAGAGGATGAGAACTCACCCAAGTGAACAGACAAAACTCCTGTTGCTTAGATAAGGTTTAAACCATTTAAGGGCCTTACCGTTGATGCCTACATACTGTCGAAGATGGGATATAAGAATCATAAGATCCATAGTATCAAAGCTGAGACGAGATCTAACAGTACAAGAACATCAGAGTCTCCAGCGTCAGTAGTCAGGAGGAGGTCATTGTAAACCTTTAACAAGGCTGTTTCAGTGCTGTATCAAGATCTGTAAGCGGACTGGAATTTTTCCAGAATACTATTTTCATCATCATTTGTAATTGATTAAGGACAACTTTGTTTAAGACTTTAGATAAAATGACAGATTGGAAACTGGCCTGGAATTTGACACATTAGAGCAGCAGTTCTCAAACTGTGGGGCTAAGTAACAAAAATATGGGCATGGATGTTGCCATATGTGGCATAATTTCACTATTCGTAGGGAACTTTTAAACTTGTAGCAGTGTATCGGCAGCAAAAAATATAGGAATAAATTTTATTAGGGTTTCAAACAAACGTTAGGGGGGGGGGGGCGCGATTAAAACTGTTATGAAAATTCGGGTCGCAAATACTTAAAGGTTGAGAAACGCTGCATTAGAGGGTCCAGAGTTTGTTATTTAATAAGTGGCTGCACCAGAGCAACAGTTCAAGGCAGCAGGAACACAACCAGAAATGAAGGTGTTATTTATTAAGGTAACAATACTTGGTCTGACAAAATCAAAAGACCCCTTAAGTAATTGAGAGGGGAAACTGTCTGGGGGGCAATTTGTAGAATTGAGGCATTGCATCAGATCAGACAACAGAGACAATGACACAGGCTCAGAGTGGTCAAAGACAGCAGAACACACAGCGGGAAGAGCAGGCAGTGTGACTGATTACTTAATAAAGTTAATCTTATTAAAAAAAATATATACCTCCATTTGGAGAGAAAGTTGGTGTATTTGAGAAATGGCAAATTATGAACACAATAAATTGTATTTGGTGATTAAAAGATTAAAAATCACAAAAAAAAGATTTGTAATTATTGCATCTACCCAAGCAAAATATTTTTAAAAGTAAGTCTGTAAGGCACAGAGGATACAACTTTCAATAATGCAAATTTTTACATTTCTTTAGAAACACATAAGATAATT
Source organism: Erpetoichthys calabaricus (assembly GCF_900747795.2). NCBI lineage: Eukaryota > Metazoa > Chordata > Cladistia > Polypteriformes > Polypteridae > Erpetoichthys > Erpetoichthys calabaricus. The sequence continues at coordinate 343,572,571 of NC_041394.2, read as the reverse complement.
TCCATGAAGCAATTTTTTGAGAAGTCAGGGCCCCAGTCTTTTGTCCTGTTTAAACAGTTACACTTTGCTATATGTTATACTTGTCTTAAGTACATAAGACAAATAATCTGGAATTTTAGTTACTCCAAAAGAATATCCAGCAAGGACCTGATCTACTTGAAACAGAGCCCATGGAAATGTAAATTTCTACTCTTATTTCTTGTATGTGAATGGAGGCACCCTAACCAAAACTTTTAAACATATTTTTATCATGGGTAAAATGACATATATAACCATAAAAAAATGTTTATGGAAAGCAAGACACCATTCATTCATTCATTCATTCATTCATTCATTCGTCTAACACACTCAGTCCTGAACAGGGCAGTGGGGGGTGCTGGAGCCTATCACAACCAGCATACGGCAAAAGGCAGGAAAAAAACCTGCACAGGGCACCAGGCAATTGCAGGGAGGACACACATACAAACACACACACACTCACAGAACCACACACTAGAGCCACTCCACCTAACCTGCATGTCTTTGAGTAGAAAACCCAAGCCGCAAACTCAACACAGGGAGAACCCGAGCCGCAAACCTGGACTCCTTGCTGTGAGCCAGCACCACTGCCTATATGCCACCACAAAGATACCATCGGTTTAAAAAATACAGAATCATTTAATAAGAAGTATTAAACACCATGGGTGGCTCAGTGGTAGCGCTGCTGCCTCACAGTTAGAAGCCGTATTGCTGTATTGAATGTAGCAAACAGTTTTCACAAATGAGCCACCTTCAGACACACACTAGAATTCACATAAGAGAGAAGTACAACTGAACTGTCCTGACTAAAGAGTGAGGTTCACTCCTGCTTGGACAGTAAGCACTTATAACTGACTGGAATCCATCCTACTCCATGTTGTGTCAGAAAGAAGTCAACATAGAGGAGAAACAGAAGTTTGTTTCCTTTTCCCTTTCCAGAAACAAAAAAATAACAGGGCATCATACAAATGCCTTCTCACCAATGCTGATGAAAAAATCAATCAAGTTGACTACTAATAATGGGCAGCACGGTGGTAGCGCTACTGCCTCACAGTAAGGTGACCTGGGTTCGCTTCCCAGGTCCTCCCTGCGTGGAGTTTGCATGTTCTCCCAGTGTCTGCGTCGGTTTCCTCCGGGTAATCCGGTTTTCTCCCACGGTCCAAAGACATACAGGTTAGGTGCATTGGCGATCCTAAATTGTCCCTAGTGTGTGCTTGGTGTGTGTGTGTGTGCCCTGTGGTGGGATGGCACGCTGCCTGGAGTTTGTTTCCTGCCTTGTGCCCTGTGTTGGCTGGGATTGGCTCCAGCAGACCCCCGTGACCCTGTAGTTAGGATACAGTGGATGGATGGATTAAACACCATACTCAATCAAGTGATATCATTTTAAAGCCATTTACCAAAATACACATTTATTTGTATACAATAGATCTCTTTCCCTCCTTACAATATTCACAGGGAGAACAATTATGCATTAAAATTAAATACCAGGAAAACGTTTGAAAGTTTAATAACTCCTCATTACAAATGCACAAAACACGTTTCAAGACAGAGAATAGAGGATGAAGGTCTCCACACAAGCTGGATCATTTCAAACATTGTCCAGTACAAACAATTTTAAAAGCTTTGTTTCCCTTTTACTGAGAATTCAAAAGTTTAGACCTTCAGCACCATCATAATAGGTACACATGTCACTCGTTCAGTAGCTGCAGAAGGTAATATTTGAATATGTTTTGTATTTTGTGGAATGGGCATTATAGGTATGTCAGGAGTCCACATTAGCAAAACCTCTTGAGGTTGGAAAATTGTATGCGCAGCTCAAATTTCGTTGAATTTGCTCATGTGATCTGTTGATAAATAATCATTATTTACCAACTCATTCATTGCAAAATCTGACAGTGGTAAGATCACTCCTTCCATAACACTAAACACAAACACTAAGTAGACACTAACACTAAAAAACGGCAACACCGCCGGGAAGAACACTAAATGAGATAAAGTAAAAGTCTACTAAACTTCTTTATTATAACTGCTTTATTGTAGCAGGTGAGGGGACGCTGGCGCACGCTTGTTGTCGCCGTTCCTCTCTGTTAACAACACGTTTCGCAAAATTCGCCTTAATTCTGCACTTTCTTATGCTTGTTTTATTTTGTTTATTGTACGTATAGTTCGTGGATACAGCTGACTCGAATTGCTTGGATTTGGCTTAAAATTTACAGATTTTATGGACTCCACTTTACTGGGAACAGCCGAGACTGTGGATCACGCGACGAGACCTACGAACATTTCTTTGTACCCGGCGATCTAGCACCTCGGGATGATCTGTCTCCGTGGTTATATTCGCTATGCTGATCTGCTCCCGTTTCATCTTACAGTACTCTACGACCTGGAACTGATCTGATGTTCATATTAACCTGGCTTATGGCTTCGGGGCGATCACGCCTGAAATTACCAAGCGTTACTGTTTATGGCTGTGTATTGGAACATCCAAATCCTGCTTCCTCCTCCTGCTGTGCTTTCTGCTGCTTGCTATCGCCGCTCAGCTACGCTACCACACCCGCCTGTCCTACCGGCTCCGTTGTGCTGTGCTGCTTCTACACTGCTATCAGCTAAGTATCACTCACTATTTTAGCACTTTGAGTACTGAGAAAAGCGCTATATAAATGAAATGAATTATTATTATTTATTATTAAACACTAAAGTACAAAAACGAAATAGAAAGTAACACTAAACCACAACACCGCCGGGAACACCGGCACACCGCGTCTACTAAACACTAAGAAACACTAAAGGAACAAATACTAATCAGTAAGTACTGCGTCTACGAAACAGTAAATCAGTAAAGGAGAAAGAACTAACCGCGTCAACTGCCGAGCTCAGCTCGGAGCGAAATGAAGTGAATGAAATGAGGTGAATGGGAGGGGAGATGATCACGTGACTCCCCCACCCACCTTAACTCTCCGTCCCTCCACAAACACACAAACACAGCCACACGGATCCCAACTCTCCTTTATATGTATCGATACTAATAAAAGGCAAAGCCTTCACTGACTGACTGACTGACTGACTGACTGACTCACTCACTCACTCACTCACTCACTCACTCACTCACTCACTCACTCACTCACTCACTAATTCTCCAACTTCCCGTGTAGGTGGAAGGCTGAAATTTGGCAGACTCTTTCCTTACAGCTTACTTACAAAAGTTAGGCAGGTTTCATTTCGAAATTCAAACCGTAACGGTCATAACTGGAACCTCTTTTTTGTCCATATACTGTAATGGACGGGGGCGGAGTCGCGTATCGCGTCATCACGCCTCCTACGTAATCACTTGAAACGCCTTGGGGCCGATCTGGAAGAAGGTAGCGCAGCGCCTTGATTTAAACTATTCCATGTCTTGGTGGGTTTAATAATGTGTAAGCATACATATTAACACATGTGCAATTAAACGTGTGTATTTACGGGGTGATTTCTCAGGCTTAAAAGCTCGCCTTTTATTAAAAAAGTAAATGCAAATGGTTTTTATTCTGAAGGGCACAAACCACGTTGGATTTTGTAATGATAGTTGATTAGTAAGGTCTATTAAGGGATACTTACAGAATGATTAGTAATGCCTGTGAATGCGGATGCAAGTAGGAGAATGGGCGTGAACTAAAGAACGAGTAGTAACATGTACAGTAAATGTCTCTAAAGTCTGTCTATTAAAAAGTTATTATATCTTTCAATCCTGTGTATTGATTAAACTACGAACCTAACAAGATCACTACATGGTGTCAGAAGTGGCGGATTGGAAGAGGAATGTGAAGAAGAGGTTCAGCTTTTGAACGAGTCACGTGTCTGTGAGTAACCCGAAAACGTGGTCAGAAAGCGCTAAGACGTTCTAGCAAAAGAGAAAAAAAATATGGAAGGATTACAGCCCCCACCAAATCTCCAGTTAAAGGGAAATGTAGCTGAAAATTGGAAAAGATTTAAACAGAGATTCGAGTTGTATCTTGCTGCGATTGAAGCAGATAGGAAAAGTGAAAAAATGAAAGTGTCTATGCTTCTACATGTAATTGGCGAAAAGGCGCTAGAGGTGTATAGCAATTTTCAGTTTGAAGAAGATGGAGACAATATGAAATTGAACAAAATAGTTGAAAAATTTGAAGCGTATTGCAACCCAAAGCGCAATGTGACTTTGAGCGGCACAAGTTTTTTACATGTTTCCAGAAAAGCGGCGAAACAATAGACCAGTATGTGACGGAATTGCGTAATAGGAGCTGTTCTAAGAAGAAACCGTCGAGACATCAAAGGACCAATAACCTCTAATCAGAACACTAACACCAGCGAAACAAATATTAACGAGAAAACAAGTATAAATCAGGAAAGAACATCTCAACTGCAAACACAATTAACCAGAATATCAAAATGTCAAGTAAAACCACCAGAACAACTCATTGAGACATGTTGAGGATTAAAGGAACATTTTCAATTAAGAAATGCTGAATTCCTTTAACAGTTGTGCTTTTTATACATAGTTTGAATGCTGGATGTATGCCTGAAATGTTCTGGATAGTTCAGTTGTTTGAAGTGATAAAGTTTATCAAAGTAGCATTTGAAATGTATAACATTACTAAGCTTATAAGTACTGCCTTACTTCTCTTTAAGAAAGGAAGATGTAATGATACTTGATTTAAACGATTCCATGTCTTGGTGGGTTTGCGTAGCTTATTGTCAATATCTTTACACCTGTTTTTAAGACTTATTGACTGAAACAGGCTTTCACGAAAAAAGTTAGGGCTTTGCTACAGGATACACCCTCCACAAGTTAAGGAAGTAAAAATAAAAGTATATATTTCTGTTTTATTTAAACCTTTTAAGTTCGTATGCATAGCCCCATTTGGCTGTTTTAGTTTTTTTTTCTTTCTTCAGTAACATTTAATCTCCTTAAAGAAAAAGAACATATGCATTTTACTTTTTTGTATCTCTTTAGTAATATTTTAGTGTAAAAGGATAACCAGTATTTAAACCTTTTATGTTACTTTATAAAGTTATTTTACACAATGTTGAAAAATTAATAAGAAAGCTACATATTTTGGCAGCTGCTGCTTTAATTTTCAATGAAATTAAAAAAGCTCTCCAAGAGAAAACCTCAATGAAGAAGAAACAGTTTGCACTATCTAAAAAGGAGAAACCCTCATTTATAAAGGTTTGCTGCAGATGACTTAACTGAAAATAAATGAATAGTTCCTATGTGTATAATACATATTTATCTATTTTACTTATGCCTTTATTCCAGCAACTTGCAACATCTCAGGTACAATTTGTTACATTACTTTTGTTTTTTGCAGCACAGGCAGGTGAAGTGACTTCCTCACGGTCACACAGTGGTGTCAGTACCAGGATTTAAACTGACAAGCTCCGGGTTTGCTGAAATATTACTGCAGAAAGAAAAAAAATGAAAACGGGCAAATGGGGCTATGCATACAAATGTCCATCCATCCATTATCCAACCCGCTATATCCTAAATACAGGAGCCAATCCCTGCCAACACAGGGCACAAGGCAGGAAACAAACCCCGGGCAAGGTGCCAGCCCACCGCAGGGCGCACACACCCACACACACCCACACACCAGGGACAATTTAGAACCGCCAATGCACCTAACCTGCATGTCTTTGGACTGTGGGAGGAAACCGGAGTACCCGGAGGAAACCCAGACAGACACGGGGAGAACATTCAAACTCCACGCAGGGACGCGAACCCGGGTCTCCTAACTGGCACCTTTCACTGCGCCACCATACCGCCCGCATACAAACTTAAAAGGTTTAAATAAAACAGAAATATACACCTTTATTTTTACTTCCTTAACTTGTGGAGGGTGTATCCTGTAGAAAAGCCCTAAGTTTTTTCATGAAAGCCCCTTTCAGTCAATAAGCCTTAAAAACAGGTGTAAAGCTAAACTTGCAGCACCGCTATTCAATTACACTTACCTAACGCCTCTCCTAAGGGGACATACTGTGGGATCTGGGCATCAGTCGAAGCACCAATCACAGGCCCGATTAGAAAGCGGGAAGCTGTGATTTGTCGTCTCCCTCCCATGTAACAATCACAGCCCGTGTTACAACGCACTATGTATGTATGCATATATGTATATATGTGTGTGTGTATGTATGTGTGTATATGTATGTGTATATATATGTTGATATGTGTATATATATATATATGTATATATATGTGGATGTGTATATGTATATATATATATATAGTGTATATGTATATATGTATATATATGTATATGTAGATATATGTATATGTAGATATGTGTATATATGTATATATGTATATGTATATATATATGTTTACATGACCACTTTAACACACTACTTCTCCGCTGCGAAGCGCGGGTATTTTGCTAGTAGATACTAATAAAAGGCAAAGCCCTCACTGACTCACTCATTACTAACTCTCCAACTTCAAGTGTAGGTAGAAGGCTGAAATTTGGCAGGCTCATTCCTTACAGCTTACTTAGAAAAGTTAAGCAGGTTTCATTTCGAAATTCTACACCTAACGGTCATAATGGTCGACAACGTCCGCCATGTTAAACTTTCTTATTTATGGCCCTATCTTCACGAAATTTGGTAGGCGGCTTCCCTGCGCTAACCGAAACCGATGTACATACTTATTTCGGTGGTATGACACCATTGTCGGCTGCCATATTGAACTTTCCAACGGTCTTTGTTACTTTATGGGCCCATCTTCAAGAAATTTGGTACGCGGGTTCCCAACGCTAACTGAATCCTACTTACCTACATATATACGTCTATAGCCTGCAGCTCCGTCCACAATCTGAATCCTCCAGGCACTCCTGAGCATAATCTAATTTTGAAGGTTGGGGCACCAATAATGTTACTGAGAAACTTACAGCCACCGAAACTTTGTAATGGCACGAGACTTCAGGTCACATGCCTGCAAAAGAACCTAATTGAGGCAACTATTTTTACTGGCGGTGGCTCAGGGGAGAGAGTTTTTATTCCTCGCATCCCCGTTATACCCTCTGATCTCCCATTTCAATTCAAATGCCTCCAGTTTCCAGTAAGGCTCTGCTTCGCAATGACAATTAATAAGTCTCAGGGACAGACCCTGCAAAAGGTTGGCATTGATTTGAGGTAAGATTGCTTTTCACATGGCCAACTATACGTTGCATGCTCAAGAGTAAACTCAGCTCACAGCTTGGTTATATTACAACCGGAGGGGCAATACAAAAGAGATCCTTAACAAATAATTATTGGTACATTTTCCCTCACACGGCCGGATTTTCCTATAGGCTAACTAGGCTTCAGCCTAGGGCCTCAAGATCAAGAGGGGCCTACATTCAAATTGTTAGCAAAATTTTATTATCTCTCATGTAATTTACAAACTTAAAAATGGAAGGTGAAAGGGCCTCATAAGTGGAATAGCCTAGGGCCTCTTTTCATATAAATCCGGCCCTGTTCCCTCAGTTTATTACTTAAAATTTTAAAGCAGTACTTCGCCGCTTCGAAGTGCGGGTATTTTGCTAGTATCTTATATATAAATGTCTATGCATGGAAGTGTGTGTGTCTCTCCGGCCTGGAAGTGAGAGGTGGAGTCAGGGTAAGGGCTCCGCCTCCAAGGAAACAGAAAACTCGCTTAGCCGCTAATAACACAAGCGAGGACAGCATGTCAGCAAAACGAAACCTCAGAAGAAAGACAAAATCACTTAGTCGCTAACGTCGGCAAACCGGTATCCAGTTTACTTTTCCTCCCGCCGCTAATACACAAGTGATGCGGCACGTCGGCAAAATGAATCCTCCTAGGAGAGAGATGCCCAGAGTAGTTCCTTTCAATTACCTGACATTTCTACATTTCATTTTTTTTCTGATGCTTTCAATAGTTTTTAGGACCCCATGCTTTTTACAGGAGGGGCTTACACAGCCAGTATAATATATAGAAGTGGGCATGCTACAGTTTTAATGCCTCAGCTTAAGTTAATTCCCAGATCAGTCTGTTTGTTATATTAATCTTCTTTGTCATTCTTTCTTTCAGTTCAACTGACCCAACATTATTGTTAATTGTAAATATTTCTTGAAATGGATTTACAATTTATACCGAATAATTATTAATAAAATCTTGTTTTTGGTAGTGACAATACTGAGTGTTTTGTTTAAATGGTGCTGGCCCAATCAACTTGTGTATTAACACAACTAGAATTGATAGATTTGACCAAAGCATCCACTTGTATCAACATGGTCTACTGATGGCACGCACTTTGCTGGACTCACCAGTAATCTCACAAGATAAAACAGCTTGGAAACTGAGCATCCTGATCAAGATTTTGCTGTTCACTTACAAAGACAGTCTAGAACAATAAGGTTCTTACTTATCTTTTTTTAGGAGTCACATTTTCTATATATATATAAAAGTCAATGTGTGTACGTATGTATGTTCCAGCATCACGTCCGAACGAGTGGAGCGATTTTCATGAAACTTGGTACACATGTTCCTCATTGGTCGACAAAAAATTCTGTAGGGTGAAATCATCCGTAACCCACCCCCTTCTGGGGGGGGGGGGGGGGGGGGGGTGTGTGATCTGCGCTCTTGTATGCATGTTATCATTCAGTTGACACTCGGAATGATCACCAGAGGGCGAACTGGAGGCGACTGCCAGCATTCTTTATGTTTGAGCGCCACCGCGCCCCTGTTGCTTTTGAAATTACAGTTCTACGCATGCAAGTGTGTGTGTCTGTCCGGCCTGGAAGTGAGAGGTGGAGTCTGGGTGAGGGCTCCAGCTCCGAGGATACGCAAGCAAGGCCAGCACACCGGCAAAAGGAAACCTCCTAAGAAAGACAGTCGCTTAGCTGCTAACGCACAAACGATGCAAGCACATCAGCAACACGAATCCTCCTAGCAGAGAGATGCCCAGAGTAGTTCTGATGATTTGAATACTTTCTAGGATCCCATGCTTACACAGTTAGCATATAGCAGGCGACAGCCAGCATTCTTTATGTTTAAGTAGCACTGCGCCCCTGTTGCTTTTCAAATGAAACAGAGTTGGCCGGTTCCAAGCGTCAACTGGATGATAGCATACAGACGGCAAGACAAGAACATTAGTGAGTCTTTATTGTCTGTTAATTTATTTTTAAAGTTGTGTTTTTTTATTATGTATTTCTCAAACAATAATAATAATAATAAAAAACACTTTATTTTCCTCCCGGGCAACTAGCTGGGTATTTCAGCTAGATTTCAATAAAACTTGCATTTTTTAAACTGAAAATACAGCTTTTACATATAGGAACGACATTTAAAGAAAAGACTGCATATGCCTGATAAATGGAGAGTCAAAACTTTTGAAGCTCAGTATTCTAAAACCATGACTCACAACTAGAACCTTCTTATTCTAAGGTCTTCACATTAAGAGTGTGTCTGTGTTTTATATACTGTATATATATAACAGATAGATAGATATAGATATTTATCTTCTATAGAAAGCTACATTAATGTAAACCAGTTTTTAGTATAAATCTATGACAAATGACAATAAAAAATGCCTTACCAGAAATACCATTGCCAAAATAAATTCAAAATAAATAATTTACTGAGTAAGAGTAGACAAACTCTGTGTAGTGTGTGGTAAAATGTCCAGTAAAGTGGGGTCATTTACACTTTTACAGGTTGTTATGTAGAACAGAATTATATCAGGGCCATAATTCTGTTCTGTTGGTCTTTGTACTGGAGTATACACACTCTGTGTGGTCTTAATATGCTGTATGCTTGGGTAGTCATATAGGATGATGTCCAGCTGAACGATCTGCCATCTCTAACTTGTTACCAGTCGTGATGCTGAAACACATCAGTTCCTGCTATACAGTTGGACTCCTGACCTCCTCCAATCTCAGAGACCCTAAAGACAGGCCAATGTGTTTGGCAGACCACTAGGACCTCCTGATGGAGTCAAATGGAGGCTAAATGAGATATGAACTACAAACAAACATCTGTCAAGTTTCAATCTCTCAATGTAACCTTTGCATAAGTAATATGTATTATAATAAACATGTATTTGATGGCGTGAAAGAGGTATTAGAAATCCCAAAAGTAATAAAGGTCCATTTAAGTCAAATAATTAAATAGCCTGATTAACAGATGCACAGTCACACAAACTGCAAAATTATTACTCTTTTAAAGGCATAATATTTGCTCTTCACAGATCGTTTAACATAATAAATTTCATTATAAAAATAATGATTGAAAGGTGACTATTAGCTCTATGATAACTGTGTTTTTTACATTTAACATTGATAACATGTGGAGATAGCCAAAGGATGCTTTCAATTCAAAATTGTATTGCCTGCATTCTTAATGTTGTCTGTTCCCTAATACATGAACTTGAGAGTGTCAAGTATGTGATTTGTAATATTCTGTAATCATAATACAGCTAAAACAAACTTGAATACGTGATTCACAGGCAAGAAACTCACCAGAGCTGCTTGTATGTTGAGAACAGAAGAAAGGATTTAACTTTTGTCAGTTTATTAAAAGTTAAAAATTGTAATATGTTTGTAGCCCGTCTTTAGGGGGACTTGTTAAATGTAGGCGACTATTTCATTTGGACATCAGAGTAAACAACAACATTTAAATATTTGTTTTAATTTGACTGACTTAAGTCCAGCCCACACTTAAGTCAATTTCAATCCAATAAAATTAGGTGGACACAAATTTGTATTCATATGTTCACTGAAATTTTCTTCAGATGTTGTTTAGTAACAATAAACATCTCAAATCCAAACTTTTATGATCATTATTTTTCAAAACCACTAATCATAAATGACGGTGTTAAAAATAAACTGCAATCTTAATAATGCTCTCGACAGGGAGCTATAGTGTAAGATTTTGACACTGGTAGACTAACATCACAGATGTATTTTAAGAATATACACTGCGTCTTTTACAGTTACTTTATCTTGACCGTCCACCTTTGGAAATTACTCCCTTCTTTCTTTTTAAATATCCATAAGGCAATTGGCTAAAGTGGGAATGAGTGAATGAATGACAAATAAACATTGATTGGTGATTTGCTGAATAAAAAGGTGTTTTGACCGCTACATTTAAATTTGCGATTGGATAAGTGCCTGCCGTACACAAATTTAAAATATGATTGGCTGAAGTCGAAAATGCTACGTCGAGCCCATTTTACTCTTGTCTGCAGCAATACAGTAGCTACTTGGCAATATCTAGCTAGAGATGAGAGTCTTTCTACACTCCACCCTCAAGCCTGATTTGCTAACAGTCAACATTACGTAGGTTGGTACAACTATGTTAAAAACAGGTTAACTTTAGCTATGCCAGGCTAAGATAGCAAAGCTATGCATTTATGTGATCAAGTGAGCCTCTGAACAACGTTTTAGCTAAACGTATTTAGTCACTAACTATGTAGATTGTTTTTAGCTGTCAACATTTCTCAAACTTTGAAAGTTTCCCAAAGAAATCCACCTCAGGAAGCAGTGGGAGGTAGCCCTTAGATGGGATTTTGAGAAAGCTGTCCTGTGATGTGTGCCGTGCTAGTTTGGTAACAGATGCTGTACCGGCATCATATGATCAAAGCTATCACTTGCTCACATTAAAAAACAAAGGAGGTTTGATGATTCCTTCTGAGGGTTCAGTCAAGGTGGTCAAAGTAGCTGAGCGTGTTATGTGACAGTTGACATTAGGGCAAGCTGTCAGTGTATCTGTGATCAATCAGTTTGCTTGGGCTGAGATTGGTTCAGATGATGTGTTTTTTCTCAAGGAACACATTGAGGAAACACAGTTTGAAATTGACAACCATCATTTTATGCTCATGTCTTTAGTTGTGTCTGTCTTCCACAAACTAAGGCTGCACCATATTGCCAGACAGAATACTCTCAAATTACAGAGTGGCAACACGTGGAAAAAGCTATAAGACAGTTCTGTTTCATGGATTTTAGATCCTATCCTGTATATATTTAAGTAACCACACTGTGTGTGTGTGTGTGTGTCTGTGAGAGAGAGAGAGACTGAGAGAGGAATGAGTGAAATGTTTTCAGAAATTATTAAGCCAATTTGTATACAATAAAATTGTTTATTTTTGTCTTTGAGTGTATCATTTCACTGTTAAAAGAAAGACAAACAAAGATAACTGGAAGTAACAGTGCAAAATTCACATTTGGTATGCCAGTTTGAAAAGATAAGTTTTGATGGCAGTTTTAAAATGTGTTATTGAATCGAGCTGACAAATATGAGAGGGAAGAGAATTCCCGAGTTGAGGAGCACAATGAGAGACGCTCGATCTTCCATAGAACAGTTTGATGTGCGGTACAGAAAGTCGAGCTGCAGATGAGGATCTGAGTGAGCGAGAGGAGTGTAAGTCTGGAGGAGATCAGTGAGGTCGTGGAGAGCTTTAAATGTTAAGAGCAGTATTTAGTATTGTATTCTGTAGTTAACAGGGAGCCAGTGAAGTTGAGAGAGAAGAGGTGTAATATGTTCAGTGGATTTAGAACAGCAGGTTATTATCCTGGCAGGAGAATTTTGAAGAAGTTGTAAGTGATGGATAAGTTTTTGTGGGATGCCAGATGGAATAGCATTACAGTAATCTATACGTGTGGAGACTCGGGCATTAACCGATACTTCAGTACTGTGTTGCATAAGAACAAGACAAAGTCTAGAAATGTTTCAGAGATGGAAGAAGGCAGTCCGAGAAATGTTACTTATATGGAAGAAATGATTTAATAATAACAATTATAATAATTATTATTTAATAATTGTCATTATTAGTGTATAAATGGATATAAATAATTGCATTGAAACGATTCGCCAAAATCTGTTGTATGTAAACGATACTGTTTTAAACGTTATTGTTTTTTCATCAGAAAACCTGGTTTCCACGTTTACCTGTATTAGTTTAAATGGCACTTTTGCCACACGCAATATGGCGGACGCGCAGACGTATCGTGTCGACTGGACAACACAGTGAGTGCGGCGTCTATCTATATATGCCTGTGGGTAGGTATCGCGTGACGTCATCAAGGGCGCCTTCCGGAAAAGTGAAGCCCTACTGTCACAGCCGCTACCACCTAGTACTGGGCCTTGCATGAGAGGAAAGACCGTTATCAAGTTGTTTGCAAGTGAGGAGGGAGGCAAAACGAGTTTTTAAGAATGTTATCGCCGTTAGGGTGAGGGTAAGTTCTCCGGGTTTGAGGACGCCGCCATGTGCACGTGTAAGTTTTCATTTTTTCCACTCAGAGTTAGTGCACGCGACGTGAATGAAAGGCGAGCAGCGCGTCTGTGTCCGTGATCCCACCATCGGCCTGTGCTTGAGTGAATCGGCTTGTGGTCCGCGTGTCTTTGCTGTTCACTGGTGTCTGTGGTTTACTTCACGTTGTTGAGTCCCATTTCTACTTCAAATCTCCGCCACCTTCTATTTGTTCATTTTCGTTTACTCCGGCAGTCGTGTCCTTCTCGGGTCTCCGAACTCAAAGAGGCAGTGATTTCACACACAGACACATACACAGCGCTTTGAATTTTGCTTCCCTTTCTTCTTTATTAATCAGGAGTCAGGCTTTATACTTATGGTTAGTAAAAGAGAAAACCGAACTGAAGAAAGAGGCGAATAAGAGCTGGATCGAGTATGAGCTGAGAACGAATATACCTGTATAGCGGGAGAACGCTGTAGCGCTGCTATGCTACTGCTGTATTCCTCGTTAACGTGCCTGGAAAGGTATACATTGAATGTTAATAACTGGAAAATGTTGGCCACTAACATCACTATGTATGCATTTTTAAACATGGTCTAACATTCATAAACCTGCTTAATGCAAAGTATACTTAATATGCATTTACATGCGTTGACTGGATAGACAATTATTTGGATGTTATTTTTTAACGGTGTCAAATATGCCAAAATTCCATTTTCGTTGCTAAAGCCCAAGCCATTAATGCCTGTTAACGAGTATTTGAGAAGTGAACAGAGATTTGTGGTTAGTGTTACTGTTTCATAATTCCAGCAGACTGAATTTGAGCCTCAGCCTGTTTATGGTCCATCTGTACAATTTCCCATAGTTGAATTCCTGCCCTTTACAGGTACTCTGGTTTTCTTCCCATATCCCCTGCAGCATCTATTTGTGTTTGTTTTGTACTGGACAATGGTGGTGTGGTTGAAGTTGAGTCCCTGGTGGCTTCCACGTTTAGCTTTATCATGATGAGTCCAACCAGGCATTGTGGGTCATCACCAAGAAACACTAGGAACTCTTAGGTGGCATTCCTCTTCTGGGTAAGGTTCTCTTTTATTTAGATAGACTACTCATGAAGGTCAATAATGAGTTATTCTTTGTCTGCCTCCCCTTAGAGTTGCCGGTTCTTGTGTACTAAACGGACGACAGTGAAATCTCCCCCACGGAGCCCAACAGTAGAATGGGTAGGGGGAAACCTTATGCAACCTCCTGTACCTGTACGTATGTATTTCTAAAATATTCTAATTTCTGTAAATTTCTATATATAGAATTTTTTTAAGATTTTATTGATTTTATTGCAATCAAACAACACTCCATACACAACTCGAGTTTTACAAAAAGAAAAAGGTTAGAAACAAATCAACCCCCACCCCTATATATTTTTTATGCCAATAAATATGTTATGAATTCATCAAAACACTTCTGTTTTCCTTTGTCATGCCATCCGTTTAGTACACAAGTACCGAGTTGCCCATAGCTGATTGGTCAGTCAGGTTATCGCTGATCTCCAGGCATTGGTGCACTAAGGGTGATTGAGTTACAAAAGGCCTCCACTACACTAAGGCCACAATACTAGAGAAGCTGGGATTTAATAGGGGTTTATTACTGTGTCAAAAATGAAATTATTTCAGATTTTTTTTTGTGTAAATTTACTTTCACAAGGTGGAACTGACAAACTTGAAACATGGTTTGAGGTTTTGAAAACAGCAATAAAGTTATAGTGTGTTTTCGAGCTGATGTGAGCTCTGCAAATGTTTATTAAGACTTGTACAATTTGGCTGCTGTCTTTCATCATTAACAGACCTCTTTCCGGGCAGTTTTATTTTTAAACTCCTTGCTGATGCCTATGTTATACACGTCAATCAATTAGTCTTTAAAACATATGGCCTAAATTGATTTTGTAGCTTTGGACAGAAGACGCTCATCATGGAAAAGAATTGGATTAAGGGGGGATGGAGAAGATTATGTTATCTAATGAAAGTAACATTACAAGAAAGACATAGCAGCACTTGAACCTGTAAAAAGTAGAACAATTGGGACATAAAGATATGTCCTACTCAGTCAGGCTCAAAGAAATAAACCTGTTTAGTCTCAAGCAGAGAAGACTGTATGGGGAGCTAATCCAGGTATTTAAAATCCTCAAAGATATCGATAAAGTAGATACAGCAGGATTCTTGCAACTTAATTGTGAATCACATACTCAAAGACACCAGTGGAAATTAAGGGGATGTGCATTTAGGATTGAAGGCAGGAGGCACTTATTTACACAAAAACTTGTGGGAATCTGGAACAAACTACCAAGACGGGGAGCTGAAGCAGAAACCTTGACAACCTTGTAAGAACAGTCTGGATGAGATATGTGGACATCTTAGCTATTAGGTAAACAAATGGACTGAACGGTCCCTCTCATTTGTCACATTTAGGTTTTTATGTATGCTGTTACACAGCTGTCCTGTTAGAGCAAATTTTTCTCTTCAAATATAACTTAAATTTATTCAAAAATGTCTTATTGAAAAGCAAAAGGTGATATTCAATTGTAGAAGAATGGTTGGTTGTTTTACCCGCACTCACTTTGGCACCGAGTTACTCCAGGCGCACTCTGGAAAGCTGCAGCAATTTACAGGTCCGCTTTTGCACTTCATTTCTACAATCAGCCTTTTCATAATTTTGTGGTGTTATCTTAATTACTAAAACTTGCCGCCAGACCCTTTCACAACATAGTTTGGGACATTTTTCCCCCCTGTACCACTGCCCCTGTTTTTGATCTACAAGCGTATTCAGAACAGGTTTTCAGACTGCTTCTCTGGTGCCTTAAAAGAGCCGTTCTGCATCTGATCCTGCTCTGATTCACTCATAAACCGGAAATCCCTGAAAACATTTTTTGTAATGCTAAGACATCTTTAAAGAAATTGTAAAATAATTGTAAAAATCCTGATTTTCCTTTTATTGCAATGCTTAAAAGTCTCCACTTTAAAGAGCTTTTGTCAATGTCCGCCGACACGCCATGTCCCACAATTGGTCTCGATTATACAGTTTGTGGCTGCTGGTTTGATAACTAATGCCTTAAACAATGAGGTGTTATTGTATGCAGGGCACCTTTATTAAACCATTGCTGCATCTGTACTGTAAAGGTGAAAAGCAGGTAGAGACATTGTGTGGATCCTGACTTGATACTGTGATAATCCTGTAAGCCACACACAATCTGATTTTTCCAGGTAAGTCCACAGGGACTAACTGGCTTTTTACTCCAAGTACCATGATATAAATGGTACCGTGCCACTGTCTATTGAGGATGTCCAGAATAATAAAACAAGTATGCCTTCCACCCACCTAAGCTTGCAAAGCTTTTATTTCACCCGCTTGTCTTCACCTGTTGCAGGCTGTGCTTTCCTGCAAATTTAAGCTCCCCTTTCATTTCCCCCTTTTCTGATATGGCAGTTTAATAATCCTGAGGCCCTACATGTTTAAACATTCCTCATCATAATTGATAATGCAGTTCTAGGACCCCAACATTACCGAATGTTTAATTCAAGTAATGAAAACCGCTAAACTATAGTTTTGGGAGTTGGTCGTCTACCTCCAGTCTGTTGAACACTCAGTCCACTCCAGGTTTATTTTACACCTACAAATTTTATATAAACAGTAGTGACTCTCTTACTTGATTTAAGCTTTAAATGAGAGGATATTGTAAAATTCAATGCAGATGTCTTTAGATCTGAATGTTGCAGTTTTGTTGAAATCAAATCCTGTTTTTTTCACAGAGAAAGAGGAAGAGAGAGAGAAAACTGTCATTTACTGCAACACCTAGATGGATGTGAAAAAGGAGGAATGTGAAGCTGACACGAATGTCATGGAGAAACGGACCACACATGTTAAGGAGGAGGACTGTGAATGGCAGTGTGTCCAGCCTAAACAGGCGAGTCTGGGCATTAAGGTTGTGAAATGTGAACTGGGGTCAGTGGGCATTAAAGAAGAGGCTGAAGAGAAGTCCGTCAGCATCGAGGTACATAAATATAAAAGGACTGAGAGTGTCAAGGAAGACAAACAAGATCAAGTAGTGACCGAGTTGGTCTCTTTTCAAAGCAGACACCATCCATCACCAGAGTCTTCTATTATTGTGAAGTCTGAATCATTAGAGTCTGATGCAAAGAGAACTGAAGAAGTGTCATCTTTTAGAAATCGGGAAGGTAAGTTAAAAATAAAAGTATGTGTAAGTTTTAGGATCAGGGGTTATGAGCCTCAAAGGGAGGTCTTGAGCTTTTTGTGTGAAACGGATGTGGCTTTCTGTGTGTTTAATGTGCTTCATGTCTGTTGTTATAAGGTTTTGGAATTTTCTCTTCTTGCATTGTAGTTGTACATTTGTGCCCTCGATAAAGAGTGCTGTTTAAAAATAGAATTGCAAGAAAAAGTTTGTCAGCCTTTTGGAATTCTTTAGATTTCTGCATGAATTCATCTTAACAAAGTGGTCTGATCCTCAAGTTAAATGAAAGATTATTCTTTCCTGTTTAACTCCCTTTCTGATTTCTGTTTTTTTTGTTAAAGTACCTTTGTTGAATTTTATATATACTGTATGTCTATGTATTTAAACTTGAGATAGTGGTGACTACTCCACAGTGCCAGTGGTCAGTGTTCTCCACTCCACGGTACCAGCAGCTACTCCACTACACAGTGCCACCAGTCAGTGTGCTCTAATCCACTGTTCCAGCACGCAGTGTGGCAGCTGTCAGTGTGGCTTATTTGAATCATATTAAGGTAATTCAGTGTTAAAAGTAAGTTCAATTATGCTTCCTAACAGCAAACAACTTCTAGCTAGCAACATACCCATAGAAAAACAAAAACGAGACTGCATAGATAAAAACAATGAATGAAGGTGCCTACAATGCGCTTCTGAAACACCAGAACCAAAGGAGTCACGGCTCCAAAAAGAAACAGCTTTAGTACAAATATATTTATTTAATTAAATGAAAACTTTCCCAGGACGCTCCCATCCTCCATGATTTTTCATCCCTACAAAGATTGGAGGGAACAGAAAGTAATTGCCATTCTTGGATTTGCGATTCTTTAGAGAATCAGGGGTTTACTGGTTATTGTTATATTATGTCATACGTGTTTTCCTTATGATCTTTAAATTTATAAATTAAAAATACTTATAATGATATAATT
The DNA here is from genome assembly GCF_900747795.2 of Erpetoichthys calabaricus. Lineage (NCBI taxonomy): Eukaryota > Metazoa > Chordata > Cladistia > Polypteriformes > Polypteridae > Erpetoichthys > Erpetoichthys calabaricus. The sequence goes on along the minus strand of NC_041394.2, from coordinate 343,554,154 downwards.
ATCATGTAGGAGATCCCTAGAACATGAATATTATTTCAAGGGTTTAGCATGGGCAAAAAGGTTGAGAAACGATGCTCTATACTGTGAAATGGACGAAAACCAGGCTGAACTGGATTAATAATACAGCCCTACTACTGACTGAGTTATTCATAGAAAACTAGTCTAAGATGAGGTGGCAGACACAGAACAATCCATGAACGGCCCTCAAGGCCCCATCAGCACAATCAAAGAGAACCTTGCTAAGAATAGAAATACTGGGCCTCATTCTTTGAATCAGGCTTGGGAGTAGTGGTCATTGATGAGTGCATGGTGGCCAAGTAGCTCACGTACACAGTCAAGCATAGTCTGACAATGGAGTCACTCTGTGAGATCACTGGGTGAAGGATGAGGGTTGAGTTCAATCACATTTGGCCATAAGGAAAAGTGTGACAGATCCATATATGTGATAAAAAGTGGCTTCTGGCCCATGGAATTTTGCTTCTCTAATAAGGGATATAAGATAGAGCTCATGGAGAAGATTGAAAATCCAGTGAGAAATAGGGGGAATCGCCTGTAAATGCAACATTGGCTCTTGAAACAAAGTGATGTCACTTTTACTGTAAAGATGCCTCATGGAAGACACTTTAGGTAAAGGTGTGGGTACTGAGAAGACCTTGGCTGAATGCCTTACAGTTTGAGTTTCTTCCAGAGGATTAGAAAGTCACCTTAATGAGATTTCAAGTTCCACAGAGGAGAACATTCATCATGGTTTGTGTGCGCGTGAACCAAGCAACTGTTCATTGCATTTGGCTTTTTAAGAGACATTGGATTCCGTGCTAAAAAAGGGGGTACCATGTACTGGTTGTGTAGACTTACTGGAAGACTGCAAGAGACTTGTGGGGAAAGTTAGAGGTACTTTGAGGGACATAATCTGAAGTGATGAATTGCTCAACTTCTGTTCTGGTTAAGGGTTTTCTATAACAAACACTGTGTTTGATCACTTTTGTCATGAGCATACCTTGGGCCCAATGGTCAAAGGTTGACTGTGGTTGCCAGTGGTTGTGTTGTCTACTCTGAGTCCAAATGTTGCCTACTCTGAGACCAAATGTTCTGGACATTTGGGTAATGAGAAGTGCTGTGCTGTCAACTGAACACCACTTGGCTGACTCAGGTGGATGACCCAATTAGGTAGTGAAAGCCTCTTTTCAGAATGAGTTCAACTCCAGATGAGCTACTCCTGAATTGTGGCTAATCATTGTCAATAGCATAAATAAATCATAACACTACACATCCATTAACATTGCAATAGAGAGTATGAATATCACCAGTGTGTCATAATGCTGATCAATCCTTGTTTCCACTGCCAATCCCCAGTGCTATTCCAATGTTGAATGCCTCTTACATCCAGTTTGTTATGTTTAAATACTCAATTAAGGGGGGGGGGGGGGGGGGGGGGGTCTGAAAATTTAAAGTACACCTTATGAGAAGGTTTTAGGAGTCATAGTGGATTCTATTCTATCAACTTCCAGACACCATTCAGAAATCCTTTAGAACGCTAACAGAATGTCAGGTTATATAGCACCCTGAGGTTATGCTGAAGCTTTATAACACACTGGTGAGTCCTCATCTGGAGTACAGTGTACAATTTTGGTCTCCAGGTTACAAAAAGGACATAGCAGTGCTAAGAAAAGTCCTGAGAAGAGTGACTAGGCTTATTCCAGGAGTACAGGGGATGAGTTAGGAGAAGTGATTCAAAGAGCTGAGCCTTTTCAGTTTATGCAAAAAAGATTAAGAGGTGACATGATTTGAAGTTCTTACAATTCTGAAGGGAACTGGTCCAGTGGATCGAGACTGTGACTTTATAATGAATTCTTGAAGAACATGGGCACACAGTTGGAAACTTGTTAAAGGTAAATTTCACACAAACATTAGGAAGTTTTTCTTTACACAGAGAAGCATAGACAGACTTTGGGAATTTTCAAAACTACACTTGATGTTATTTTAGAAGAATTAAGTGGGCATGACTGGCAAGCTTTGTTGTACTGGATGGCCTGTTCTAATCTGTGTTGTTCTAATATTCTAACAGTTTAATTCCTCTGTTTTGCTTTACTGATTTGAAATAATCCATTGTGATATGTGTGTGGTTTTGATTTAAGTGTGGGGAAATGTCAGAATAAATTCTGATGATTAAAGGTGCATTTCACTTGTTTGGCATGGTGCTCTGTTTTATAAATGAAACTGAAGATTATCACTTTTCATCACTGTTAATCAAATAAAATGAAAACAAGATATAATTCTCAGTTATATTTTAAGAGTATAATGTCAAAACGATGATGCAGTTCTGTGATTTAATTAAATGTGACTAAATATCTTGTCAATTGGGTATCTCACACATTTATGTGTTTGGTTTACTTATTTCATCTTCTTGTGTCCAAGGATTGTGCTGGTATGCTGAGTCGTTGTAATACAGAAATTAAATTATTACCTTGAATTGCTTTCCTTTTGCAACCTAAGCTTTACAGTTGCTTATGCTTATAAAAGGATAATTTAATCTAGTATTTAATATTGTGGCTTAGTATTAAGATTATTTAGTATCTATTTAAGATTTTCTTTTGTCTTTTAATCTTCATACAGGAGATGAACATCAGTGCTGTTCTCAGTGTGGCAAACAGTTCACATCCAAGGGATATCTTCGAATACACAAAAGAATTCACACAGGAAAGAATTCTTATTGCTGTTCTGAATGTGGCAAACAGTTTTTAAAAAGGAGTTTACTTCAGAGACACCAAAGAATTCACACAGGAGAGAAACCTTATTGCTGTTCTGAATGTGGCAAGCACTTTTCACAAAAATGGGATCTTCAGATCCACCAAAGAATTCACACGGGGGAAAAGCCTTATTGCTGTTCTGTATGTGGCAAGCGGTTTTTGCAGAGGAGCAGTCTTCATAACCACAAAAAAATTCACACGGGAGAAAAGCCTTATTGCTGTTCTGAGTGTGACAAGCGGTTTTCAGGAAAGAGCCGTCTTCAGAGCCACCAACGAATTCACACTGGAGAGAAGCCTTATTGCTGTTCTGTATGTGGTAAGCAATTTTCACAAAAGAGCCATCTTCCGATCCACCAAAGAATTCACACAGGAGAGAAGCCTTATTGTTGTTCCGTATGTGGCAAGTGCTTTTCGCAAGGCAGCAATCTTTCAACCCACCAAAGAATTCATACTTGAGAGAAGTTGTATTGCTTTTCTGAATGTGGCAAGTGCTTTTCGCAAAGGAGTCAACTTCAGAGTCACAAATGAATTAGCAGTGGCCTCACCACAGTAGAACAGACCAGACTGCACAGTGAGTGAGAAAATAAGAAGACACAGTGAAGATAAAGTTGAGACCACATACTGCTAAGTTCTACAAAATTACTCATGAGTTCTCAACTTAAGTGTATCCTGGGACAGCTTGTGCAAACCTGCTGTTCAGAAATGTAATCTTGATTTCCAAATTAGATAACGGAGCTGATGCAATTTAGGATACTTAACTGGAATAATTAAAAAAGAAAACAAAATAGTGTAGAGAAATTAGCTGGCCTCCAAAGAACAGCAGAGAATAAATAGTACAGGAAGGGAAGCCAACATTCATGTCAAATGAAAGCATAAGTAGAGAATTGCATGAAAAGGATATTTATATATTGGAAAATCTGAAATTAACACCTACATATGAACAGAGACAACCAGAAAAATATTAGCCACAAGTGGAATGTCCTCAAAAGCAAGAGATTCTCAAACTGTGAAATGCTAGTAGTAAATTGAGAAGGAGGAGTTGAAAAAGAAAGGGAAGGAGGTACAGCAGATTGAATGTGAAATCAAAAGTTTACGCTTAAAAGAAATTGCCAAAAACCACAAGAGAAGATCACCCCAGTGAATAAAGAAGAGGGGCAGAGAGAGTTACAAACAACGATAGGAATAAACAGCATGTAGTCGCACAGAGAGAAAGAAAGTAGACCAAAACATAACAGGTCACTTCACTGGGAGAAATGACAATCATGAGAGGACAAAGTCATTTAGGAAATTTAAAGAAGAACTTGTGGACTCAACAGATTGGTGTACAGAAATTGATGATGAGACAAGTGATCAAGAATAACAAATCATCGTAATGGACAGAGGTGGAAATCAGCAGAGGCCCCTCACGCCTCTCAATTCAACACTAAACTGATTTTCACATGCCAGATCAACATGTATTGTGATGGTCTTATGTAGTGCAATTTTTTTTTTTTTTTTACATGAGAATTTCTCTCCAATTTGACATTTTCAAGTCATGATGAGAAATGCAACTAAATATATACTTTACATTAGAGTTTTTATTGAGTCAAAAAGTAAATTTAATAAACATTTCCATATCAATAGTAATGTAAGGAATCAAGAATTTTTTGACACTGGCAGTGCCATATCATTAGAACAATGTAGATGAGGAAAGGCCATTCAGCCCAACAAAGCTCGTCAGTCCTATTCACATCAAGTCGAGTTTTGAAAGTCCTTAAAGTCTTGCTGTCTACCACACTACTTGATAACTTATTCCAAGTGCCTATTGTTCTTTGTGTAAAGAAAAACTTCCTAATGTTTGTGCAAAATTTACCCTTACCAGGTTTCCAGCTGTTTCCCCATGTTCTTGATGAACTTATTTTAAAATAACAGTCTCGATTCACTGGATTAATTCCCTTCATGACTTTAAACACTTCAGTCATGTCACCTCTTAATCTTCTTTTGCTTAAACTGTAAAGGCTCAGCTCTTTTAATCTTTCTTCATAATTCATCCCCTGTAGCCCTGGAATCAGCCTAGTTGCTCTTCTCTGGACCTTTTCTAGCGCTGCTATGACCTTTTTGTAGCCTGGAGACCAAAACTGCACACAGAACTCCAGATGAGGCCTCACCAGTGCATTATAAAGGTTGAGCAGAACCTCCTGTGACTTGTACTCCACACATCAGGGTGCTATATAACCTGACATTCTATTAGCCTTCTTAATGGCTTCTGAACACTGTTGGGAAGTTGATAGCTTAGAGTCCACTATGACTCCTAAATCCTTCTCATAAGGTGTGCTCTTGATTTTCCGACCGCCCATTGTGTACCTAACCTAACAGTTTTACTTCCTATGTATAATACTTTACATTTACTGACATTGAAATTTCATCTGCCACAAATCTGCCCAAGCCTGTATGCTATCCAAGTCTTTCTGTAATGATATAACGGATTCCAAATTATCTGCTAATCCACCTATCTTGGTATCATCTGCAAACTTAACCAGCTTGTTACTTATATTCCTATCTAAATCATTTATTTATATTACAAATAGTAGTGGCCCTAGCACAGACCCCTTCTGGTCACCACTTTTAACATCGGCTGATTCTGAAGAGGTTCCTCACACCATCACCCTCTGCTTCCTGTGTCTGAGCCAATTCTGCACCCATCTAAAAACTTCACCCTGAACTCCCACTTCTTTTAGTTTGATGCCCAACTTCTCATGTGGCACCTTACCAAATGTTTTCTGAAAGTCAAGATAAATAATATAAGCTCCACTTTGATCGTGTCCTTTTGTTGCCTCTTCATAGAATTCCAGCATGTTAGTAAAACACAACCTCCCTCTTCTGAACCCATGCTGACTGTTCCTAATAACTCCTGTCCTTGCCAGGTGTTGCTCAATCTTATCCTTAATAATTCCTTCCATTAATTATCCTGTGATGCATGTTAAGCTTACTGGCCTATAGTTGCTTGGATCTGCCCTGTCACTCTTTTTTATATAATGGGATGATATTTGCCATTTTCCAGTCCTTTGGAATCTCTCCAGTGTGCAGTGACTTCCTAAAAATATGTGTCAAGAGTTTATATCTGTACTCGCTAGCCTCCTTAAGAACTCGAGGTTAAATATTATCTGGTTCTGGTGATTTGTTTGATTTCAGCCTATTTAATCACAGCAGCACTTCTCCCTCTACAATTTCCAAATCCCTCAGCACCTCCTTAGTTGTCCCTGTTACCTCTGGGAGGTTATCCACTTGCTCACTTGTAAACACCTCAGAAAAATGTAAGTTTAGGGCATCCGCATTTTCACTGTATCTTTTTAATTCCCCTTTACTATTCCTGATGCACTTGACCTCCTCCTTGACTGTTCTTGTACTACTAAAATACTGAAAGAATCTCTTAGGGTCGTCTTTCGCCTTATCTGCTATATTCCTCTCCAACTGTCTTTTAACCTCCCTGATATCCTTCTTAACAGTTGCCCTCATGTTCTCATACACTCTACGATTCACTTTGAACTCATTAATTTTATCGCCTTATAAAGTTGTTTTTACCTTTGCAGCTTCTTTTTTAATATAAAAAAAAACTCCACAGTGGGTTAATAAATTTCCTATTAATTCTAAATTTAGGTATGTACCAGTCCTTCATTGTATATAAAATGTTTTTAAACCTGTTCCTCTGCTCCTCGACTGTCTCCACACTTAAAAGCTTATCCCAGTGCACCCTCCTTTGTCTTTGCTGCATCTGTTCAAAATGTGCCCTACCAAAGTTAATCTTAACAGTTTTAGTCTTTGCATCTGCACTTCTGCAAAATACTGAGAATTGTATTATTATGGTCACTTGACCCTAGTGGTTTAATCACCTCTACACCCTCAATTCTGTCCTGATTATTAGAAAATACTAAATCCAGACAGGCTTCACCCGGTGTTGGTGCTTTAACATGCTGTGTTAGAAAACAGTCACTGATTACTTCTAACAACTCCTGCTGTTGTGCTTCTCCATCTGCAAGGTTATCCCAGTTAATATTTGCGTAATTAAAGTCCCCCATGACTATAATATCTCCCTGTAAACTTACCTTTTTGATATTACTAAAAAGATGTGTTGAAATTACTGTCCGAATTGGGTGGTCTATAACACACTCCTAAAATAAGACCTCTTTCCTAATATTTTCCAAGCGAAGCCACATGTCCTCACTAAGATGGGGCTCATTGCCCAATTGAAGATGACTTACATTTAAATCCTGTTTGGCATAAACAGCAACCCCACCTCCTTTTCAGTTCTGTCTATCCTTTCTAAAAAATGTGTATTCCTCTATGTTACATTCATCCCCATCTTTGTTATTTAGCCAGGTTTCCGTTATTGCTATAATATCATAATTATGCTCTGCTACATACAACTCCAACTCACTTGCCTTATTTTTAATACTTCTAGCATTAAGGCAAGCTGTTTTTTAATGTGTTACTCCTTCTACATTTAAATGTTTGCTTAGAATTTACCTTACTATGCATTTTTATTTCTACACCGTTGTTTGTTCCTCCATGTATAGATCTAAACCTGGCCTGTACTAAACTTCCTGTACCCCCATTCCCTAGTTTAAACAATCCTCGACTAGCCTACACATGCTAGATGTAACCAGTCATGGTGGAACAGGTCCCATCTGTTCCAAAATGAGTCTCAATGCCCCATACACCTATGCTCTTCTACCCTGCACCAAGATTTGAGCCACGCGTTAAGCCTTCTAATATCCTCAATCTTACCTGGACTGGCGCGTGGCACAGGCACAACTTCAGAGAAGACTACCTTGTCAGTTCTGCTCCTCAGCCTGGCACCTAACTTTTTTAATTTGGATTGCAGAACTGACAGACTACCCTTATGTATGTCATTTGTTCCAATGTGGACATTTGCACCGTTCCATCAGTAATCAGCCTGTGCTGTGAAAGATCTGATCAATTCTGCTTTTGTGGTGCTTCTGTGGAAAAAAAAAACAGTGATGTGTTGTCGTCTTCCTAGCAGCCACGTAACAGCCAGTAATTTGGATGTGTGCTGAGCCACCACGTTTAATGTGTGTAGCATTTAACTTGAGGAAAGCCGAACACTTGAGCTGCAGCAAGCATATTCTTTGTGTTGTGATGACGCAACAGACCGCGGGCTCAGAGTTTTCTACAGTGTGCGTTTCGTTTTAGAAGCAAAAACGAAAATGAAAGGAATTTTGATTTTTCGATTAAACAATAAAATGAGGGAAAATATGGTATTTTTTTAATCCAATGGTAATAATGAGCAGTCACTTAAAATTAGACATACTTTTCTGGATTTATTTGTGATTCAAATAATGAAAATTTAATAGCTCAAATTCGGGTCAGTGTACTTTTTGGTATTTGAAATTTCATTTTAGAAGCAAAAATGAAAAAACGAAAATGAAAGGAATTTTCAAATTTTGATTTTTGATCAAAGAATGAAATGAGGGAAAATAAGGTATTTTTTAATTCTGTGGTAACAAATAGCAGTGATAAACTTAAAATTACACATACTTTTCTGGATTTATTTGTGATTCAAATAATGAAAGTGTTATAGCTCAAAAACAACAAAACAAACGCATTTTCGTTGTCTGGCACCGGAGGTACTTCTTCTTCTGAGCGATTTTTGACGACACGTGCAAACAGTCCTCTTCACAACACATCGACCGACGTCCTTGAAGTTACACTGCATAGCATCAGCAGAGGATGGACCATTATGTTGTTTTTCAGAACATTAAAAGAACATTTCAATGTTCACTCCGGGACGAGGATGTGACTGCAGAAAAACTGAGTCGCATCTTTCAGGTAAACATACAATTTTCAATTGTTGCTCATTGACTTTTACCGGCTACTATAGCTAGTAAACGTTTCGAGTATTAACAGTGCGCACAAGTGTAACACGTTAGGAGAGCAACGTGATTTACAGAAAGTTTTCTTAACATGTGTTACACTTGTCAATGAGCAACCATTCACACATTTACACACATTCAAAATGCTAGCACTATAAAATTTACCAGACTTAGTGTTAGTAAATGAAATCACCAAATGTTAGCTGTTTCACAGTAATTAACAACATTAACATTTATAAAAGAACTTCTACATCAATGAAGTAAAGTTTGTAAAAATTGTATTTTTACCTAAAAGATGCGACTCAGTTTTTCTGCAGTCATGTCCTTGTCCCGGAGTGAACATTGAAATGTTCTTTTAATGTCCTGAAAAACAACATAATGGTCCATTCTCTGCTGATGCCATGCAGTGTAACTTCAAGGCCGTCGGTTGATGAGTCGTGAGGAGGACTGTTCACACGTGTTATCAAAAATTGTGTAGAAGAAGAAGTACCTCCAGTGCCAGACAACATAAATGCGTCTGTTTTCTTCTTTTTGAGCTATAATACTTTCATTATTTGAATGACAAATAAATCCAGAAAAGTATGTGTAATTTTAAGTTTATGACTACTATTTGTTACCACATCATTTTATTCTTTAATCAAAAATCAAAATCTGAAAATTCTTTTCATTTTTGTTTTTTCGTTTTTGCTTCTAAAATGAAATTTCAAATACCAAAAAGTATGTGGACCTTTTCCTGGGTTGTAACATGTGGTTATTTGAGTTACTGTTACCTTTCTATCAGCTCGGCCATTCTCTTCTGACCTCTGGCATCAATAAGGCATTTTCACCCAAAGAATTGCCGCTCACTGAATATTTTCCCTTTTTCTGACCATTTTCTTTGAAACCTAGAGATGGTTGTGTGTGAAAATCCCACCAGATCAGGAATTGCTGAAATGCTGACACCAGTCCTTCTTGCACCAACCTGACATGTTTAAAATCGCTTAAATCACCTTTCTTCCCCATTCTGATGCACGGTTTGAACTTGACAATGTCCACATGCCCAATGCATTCAGTTGCTACCATGTGGCTGATTAGATATTTGCGTTAAGAAGTAGTTGAACAGATGTACCTAATACAGTGACCAGTGAGTGTAGCAGCAGTAAGAGAAACCTGCGTAAACACCAGAGACGGGGATGAGTTCAAGATAGATAGTGGCACATTATTAGGAAAGACCTGCAAAACAGAAAAGGTGAGGGATGGAGTCGCCATAAATGATGAGTAACGTCTTAGTGAAGAAGTTCAGATTCAACTAGAAGGCATCAGTGATGGAAGCCTCATGTTAGGAGCGTGTTATACACCAAACCCAACCCATGCAGAACAGAGTTTTAATTTACAATTTTTTGACATTATTAAGAATAAAAAAAATTTATATGGAGATATTAAGAATAAAAAAAAATTTATATGGAGATATTCTAGTCCTGTGAGATTTGAATTTCCCAAGTATTAAGAGGGCTAGACTTACACATAGCAGAGTACAAGAGCATCTATCTATCTATGAGCAGACATTTTTGAATGTAATCAGTGACTCTTTTTAAAACACCACCAAGATAGGAAGCCACTGTCCTGTAAAATGTAGCCTATACTTGAGCGGGTAGAGGTGATTCAGTGATTAAGATATAGTGACCAGAATGCAACACATTTCAGTGTTATGGCAGAGTGCAGATAGAACAGAATGCCTTTTATTGTCACTATGCACATGTACAATGAGATTAAAAGCAGTTCCTCCAGTGCAGACATATATGTAGAACACAACAAGTAAATAAACAAAGGGTGCAAAAAGTTGATGCACAGTTGATGGATAGAAGGAAGTCCAGGTGTTGAGGGGTTAGACTGTGTAGTCAGTGCATGGTGAGTTTAGAATGGTTATGGCTTTTGGGAAACAACTGTTGTTGAGTCTGTTTGTCCTTGTTGTGATGCACCTGTAGTGCCTCCCTGAGGGCAACAGGTCAAACAGATCAGAGCCAGGGTGGGAGCTGTCCTTGATGATGTTTTTTGCTCTGCTGAGGCAGCAGGAGGTGTAAATGTCCATCAGGGAGGGAAGAGGGCAGCCAATGATCTTCTGTGCTGCCTTTACTGCTCTCTGACGCCTCTCCCTGTCTGCCATGGTGCAGCTGCCATACCATACTGTGATACAATACGTCAGCAGGCTCTCGATGGACGAGTGCTAGAAGGTCAGTAGCAGGATGGAGTACTTGTTGTGCTTTCTGAGGAGCCTCAGGAAGTGTAACCGCTGCTGAGCCTTCTTGATGACTGCTGTGATGTTGTCTGTCCAGGAGATGTCAGCGGAGATGAGTACGCTGAGAAACCAGAAGGTATGGACCCTCTCCACACACTCGCCGCTGATGTAAAGGGAGGCTAAGTCAGAGCTGTGCCTCCTGAAGTCGACAATGATCTCCTTGGTTTTCCTGGTGTTCAGAGCCAGATTGTTCTTTGAACACCAGGCTGCCAACTTCAGGACCTCCTCTCTGTAAGCGGCCTCGTCTCCCTTTGAGATGTGTCCGACCACTGTGGTGTCGTCAGCAAACTTGACGATGAGATGGTTGTTGTGGGCCAGACTGCAGTCGTGGATGTAGACAGTACAGAAGGGGGTTCAGCACACAGCCTTGTGGGGTACCGGTGTTCAGTGTGCAAATGGAGGAGCGGTGGGGGCCGAGTCTCTCAGTCTGGAGCCGGTTGTTAAGAAAGTCTTTTATCCAGACACATGTGAGAGGTGGGAGGCCAAGAGTGACCAGTTTGACTATGAGAATGTCAGGAATGATTGTATTAAAAGCTGAGCTGTAATCCACAAAGAGCATCCGGACGTAGCTGAAATGCAAAAAATGAAACTTCTCAGATTTGCGCATGATGTCGTTGCTTTGAAAATACTGAAGATTCTGAGAGAATTCAGCCAAGCAGCAGTACTTTAACAACCCCATGCAGTTGAGAAGGTATGTTAGCGTAAAATAAATGAATGAAATGTGTATACAGTAATTCCTCACTACTTCGCGGTTCACTTTTTGCGGATTCACGACTTTGCGGGTTTTTAAATACAAGTGATTGCCCGCCTATCGCGGAAGTTATGTTCCAGACCCATCAGCAACAGGAGAAAATCCGTGATATAGAAAGACCATATAAATAAACATTTTTATAGTTTAAGCCTTAAAATACCCATCCCACATGCTTTAAACACATGTAAACTTATAAAACACACTTTGTTAACACATATGATATGTGGATGTCGGGCTAAGGATATGAGTAACATCTCACTATTATAAAACATTTTAACTTCACGCAAGACAAGACAGTGAGACAGGAAAATTGGTGATGTACAGGCTTTTAAATTATTGACACGCAGAGCGACAAGCGGCACAAAGCCAGCACAAAGTCCACTTCTCCTTAGCGTTCATTCAGCTCCCCACCCCCTTGACAATGCGAAGTGGCAGGAGCGTACTGCGCCTCCGGGGAGGGGGGGTTTGAGTGAACGTGCGTTCAGCCCTCACACCCCCCCACTCCTCCTCCTCCTTCCGAACGTGCAGAGCGACAAGCAGGCATTTTGGCAGAAGCAACACAAAGTCCATTTCTGCTCAGCGTGAGTTCAGCTGCCCCCCTTCACAAAGCGACTGCAGACACATTGACGTCTGATCGCTGCGTGCAGTGTGCAGTGTTGGTCTGCGGTGTTTAAGAATGTAGAAAGTGTTTAAGAGCATAGGGAGTGTTTATATGAGCGTGGGAAAGGTTAACAAGAGAGTGAGAAAGGTTTATAAGAGTGTGGGAAGGGTTTATAAAGTCTTAAAATATGTATAAATAATAAAATAAATATAGGTCGCTACTTCGCGGATTTTCACCTATCACGGGGGGCTCTGGAACGTAACCCCCGCAATAGGTGAGGGATTACTGTATTTTATTGCAGAAGCCCTGAATATAGAGCAGTGTTTCCCAAACTCAGTCCTGGGGGACCCCCTGTGGCTGCAGGTTTTTGTTCCAACCGAATTCCTAATCAGTGACAACACCTGGTAGCACTGATCTCATTTAATTAGCTGGTATTTTTTTTTTCTTTTATTCGACATTCAGAAAAGCACAGCAGCGTGACTTTTACATTTATAAGACATTCAGAAATATTCCTGCTTTTGCTATAGATTTAAATGCTTAACTCTCTTTTGTTGATGTCATTATATTTTGCCCTTTCTCTGTGCAGTTTTCCCCCTTCATTATTAATGACAATTAAAAACGAGCAGAGCAGACACCCAGGTAAACAACACTAAATCACGAAAGGCTGAAGATACTTTAGCATCAGAACCACTAATTAGTAAATAATGAATTCATTAAACAATTAGAACACCTAGAAAATCCATCCATCCATTATCCAACCCGCTATATCCTAACTACAGGGTCATGGAAGGTCTGCTGGAGCCAGTCCCAGCCAACACAGGGCGCAAGGCAGAAAACAAACCCCGGGCAGGGTGCCAGCCCACACACACACCCCAAGCACAATTTAGAATCACCAATGCGCCTAACCTGTATGTCTTTGGACTGTGGGAGGAAACCCACGCAAACACAGGGAGAACATGCAAACTCCACGCAGGAAGGACCTGGGAAGTGAACCCATGTTTCCTAACTGTGAGGTAGCAGTGCTACCACTGCACCACCGTGCCGCCCTTTAGCAAACTTAGTTTTCTAATTTCTATATTGTTCCCTAAACACAGAACTTGGGGAAATAACAGTTCACTTAATTAGCCCAGGAGTTCAATTAAAAACAGAAGCTGGTTGGAACAAAAACCTGCAGCCACAGGGGTTCCCCAGGACCGAGTTTGGGAAACACTGATATAGAGGAACACAATCTAATTTAATATTTTTTTCCACAGTGCCCCCCTTGGGAAAAGGAAAACAATAACAAATCAGGAGATTTGACTGTCTTTAACTCCTAGTCAAGGAGGATGTTGCTCAAGAGGTTGGTGAAGAAAGTGGAAATAGATATGATGCAAAGGAAAATGCCAGGCTCCAAAAAGATGTTATATGTGATGTAAATAGCTTCGGTTTGAATGACAAATTAACTAAGGTAATAGCCTATTTCACCATTAAATACATTTAAAATCACTAGATGAGATGTGATGGTCAGTCTACTTCACTAAAAATTATATGTAAGCCTTTAGTAACGTACTGTACAGGGTGGTCCAGATCTAATTATGCAACTGATCGACTGACAACCCACCATTTTGGAAATCAGGACAGGTGCTGCCATCTATTGGCAACAAAACAAATTTTAATTGAAATCTCTATGTGCAGGGCAAGTGCTGTGAATTCTCTATGTAATAAACTTAAGTTATAGCGTAATGAAAATTGCATAATTAGATCTGGACCACCCTATATATCCGTTTCACATTAAACGTTTTGTGGTATATGATTTTCATGAAACTTCACAAATATATGGATTTAAATAATGACAACTCGACCACAAAATGGATACATTGTATCTCCCATGTAAGAGACGAATATGATCATAGCTATGCTTGTGAAGTTCATGCATTACTACAGTACAATAGCGAGTTTAGCAGAGAGTCGTTGAACACAAAAGCCCTTTAATCTTCAACACTTTCACCCAACACAAATGAATTATTCCAGAATGTTCTATGTACTGTACATCATGAACTTGTAAAGGACTAACAATGTCACTCACTCTAAACACGCCAAAGGAACTGCTCCAGTGAATGTTGAGCAGACGAGCTTACTTTATCTACTACTTATCTATTACTTTTACATGGCTTTCTCATAGCTTCATTTTAGTGTAACCCTGATATTCTGTATGTGCATTTAATTATCATTTTTATCATATCTCCACAATCCATACTAACCCCTACTTTCTCTGCTGTTCTTTTTCTGGTTTTCTGTGGTTGTGATCTGCAACACCACCACCCGATCAAAGCACCGTGATGTCCCTACATTTATGGATTGAAGGCCAGACGTCCACATGACCATCATCATCAAGTTCTTCCATGTGAACCCTGAATACCATGAGGACTGATTGAGGTCATATACTGTATGTTAGGTAGAATGCCTAGTGGTGGCTCGGCGGTCTCATGGCCTCAGAACCCCTGCAGATTTTGTTTTTCTCCAGCCCTCTGGAGTTTTTTCTGTCCTCCTCGCCATCGGACCTTACTTTATTCTTTGTTAACTAGTTTTGCCTAATGTCATTTTTATATTTTTTCTTTATTATGTAAAGTACTTTGAGCTACATCATTTGTATGAAAACGTGCGAAAGAAATAAATGTTGATGTTGAATTTATTCAAATACATTGGCTTAATAGTACGTTCATTTTGTGCAACTGAAAGCAGCTGACTTTTTAAATTGGATGTAAAAGGAAGAGTATAAATAATAATAATAATAATAAATTTATATAGCACCTTTCCTACATGCCATGAACTGAAAAAAAATTAAGTAGGTCCTGTTTTTCACGTGTACGGGCTGCAGTAATATCTTCCATAGTAGATGCGAGAGAATAATTTAGAGGTAATATGATTCAAATGTAACAGTATTTTTATTTGCAGTGTGTACATTGAAATGTAGGAAATTGGTTTAGGAAAAATACTGGGATGGTCAAGTAAAGAATGTGCCAGAAGAAAGGTTGATGAAATATACAAAATGTATGGAAGGATGACTAAGAGATGGCTAAGAAGTCAGCAGATGTCCTACACAATCAGAATGGACAGTTGTTACATGCACGGATATTAAGGGTGGTAGGTCAACTCAAAGGTATAAGAAGAACCAGAAAAATAATCAGATTGACTTTAATTTGATATGTCATTTGGGTATTAGCTGATTACCAACCAGAGTAAGTGCATGTATTGATCGACACTGTTATGTAAATTCATTTGCGTACAAAACAGACCTCTACCCTTTAATATGTTGACCACTCTGACCATGCTGTAATAGACTGCTCCCTCTTCATGAAGTAACATTAAAGACGCATAGAACAGTTCTTCTCCTGCCTGGTTTCTAATTAGTAAGAGGTTCTAAATTTAAGATAAGATTTTATTAATATATCTAAATTAAATTTCTTCCATGTAGACTACGCTCTGCTGTTGTTACATGCAACAAAAACAATCCTCTAACAGTACTGCACTGTCTATAGTCGAGGTATTAAACACAATGGAAAGCAGGGTTGACTTACAGAACCTACAGGTGGTATACAATGGATGAGCTGACACATATGTGGCAGTACTGTGCCAGCAACACAGAATATGCCAGGAGCTTCAGAGAACTGATTTATAGGAAGGCGAGGAACAAGGGCATCCTCCATCCCTTTAAACCTTTTAATGAAAGCCTCATTCCAAAATGAAGAGAAAAGCTCCTTTGTTAATCCTCCAGAGTCATCCACAAGTTTACACGGAAGCATTTGTTCAGAATGTCAGTTTTACTGCAGAGTGCTTGACACAAAATGTCATCTTCAACAAGCAATTCCAATTCAGAAAAACCCTCAACACGTTAAAAACAATGTGAAATGTGCATCTCAACAAAATACGAAGTCCTCTGTTCATTCGACCTCATATCTTCTATTCTTTGAAACTTGGCTGGAAACAGCAATGGAACAATCTCATCAGATGAGTAGGAAGTCATAAGATGATTTGGCAGAATGTGGCATAGTACATATATCTTTCAAGGCTTGGATTTAGAACTTTAAAACCTACTCAGTAGGTATTCTTCAAGGCCATTTGTTGAGGCTGAACTGAAGCCAAAATAATAAATCTAGTAATATCCTGAAAGTGATGTAAAATTATTATTATAAAAATAAGAAGGCAACTACAGTTTTTGTGAGGGAAAATGATTCAGTTTCCCCTAACAGAAAAAATATATATAAAGCAATTAGGTCCCAGAATATTGTGGCTGTGGGGCATTTGTTGGTGAAAAAAGATTCATGGATCTTGACTTTGCTGATGATGCTGTGATCTCCGCGGAGTCAATGGAGGCTCTGATTGGGGTGCTCGAGAGACTGAGTGAGGAGTCTGAGTGTCTGGGCTTGCGAGTGTCCTGATAAAAACCAACATCCAGGCCTTTAATGACCTCTTGGGCACAGCTGTCAGCAGTGCGTCTGCCTGTGGAGTGAGTGTCGACCTCATTGAGAGGTTTACTTACATTAGCAGTGACATTCATGTCTCTTGTGACTCTTCCTACGAAATCAGTAGATGGATTGGGAGAGCATGGGGGGGTCATGAGGTCACTGGAAAGGGGGGTGTGGCACTTCCGATATATATGCAAAAGGACAAAGGTCCAAGTCTTTAGAGTCCTGGTGCTTCATGTCTTGCTATATGGTTGCCAGACATGGACGCTATCCAGTGACCTGAGATGAAGACTGGACTCCTTTGGTACCGTGTCTCTCCGGAAAATCCTTGGGCACTGCTGATTTGACTTTGTGTTGATCATGGAGTCCCGAATGAGGCACATTACCTGCATTGTGAGGGAGCGTCAGTTACGGCACTACGGCCATGTGCCGTGTCTCCCCGAGGATGATCCAGCTCGTAAGATCCTCATTGTTGGGGACCTGAGTGGCTGGACCAGGCCAAGGGGTTGCCCACGTAACACCTGGCTGTGGCAGATAGAAAGTCATTTCCCTGAAGGTGGGACTGGACCCCGTGTCTGCTTGGGGGGTTTTCAACTGGGATCCCGAGTTGTTTCGTCGTGTAGTGGGTGTGGCAACACACTGTACCAGTGCATGCTCCACAACTTGACTTGACTTGACTTGATATACTATCTTGGTAAAAAATTTAGAGTGAACAGCAATATTACCTCACTGAAGATCATCTTCCTCAGAATGTGACTGGTGTATGTGCATCTTACAAAAATAAATGAATAAATTAACTGAAAATGCAGACCACACAAGAAGCACATGTTAATCTAATATAAATGAGTTCATATATGGGACATTAGATCATCCAGTATTAAGTTACTTAGAGAGATACTTGATACCTCAAGTCTGAAGTAACCTTGAAGGCCTGCATTCTTGAATGAACTTATCTTACTTAGAGAAGTTAGACAAAAGGAAACATAACTGGAAATGTTGTATTAAGGTTTTCCACTACAGCCCCCATTACCCGTTGCAAAACCATCATTCATATTCTTGCAAACGCTGTTCCTCTTTGAAGGTAACTCAGGTTGCGTCTTGTTAGTATTTAATGACCCAACTTCAATTTTGTTGAAAAGCTTTATTTTAACTGTGTTTTCTGTAAAAATAAAAAAGTCACAATCAGGAATTGAACTTCTCACCCCTAAAGCATTATGTCCATCTTCCATGCCACTGGGCCACCAAACTGACCAATCAGATTGCTCCGAGGGACCACACATTCAGAGACAGCCAGCAGTGTTTTATTATACAGTCGATAGATGTTGTATATTAAAGGAAAGCAGACATGAAAAGGTCCGCCCGATGGCAGTGCACGAATTCAAGTACAGACACATCAATCGAGTGCATGAGAGGACGGCGCCACAGAGCACGTGGCAAATCAAATGACTGAAAAGTGCGAGATTGTGGCAGCAGCGTCACGTGACATGCCTCCTCCTCCTCCTCTTCCCAAGGATATACATTATCAATGCAGCTCAGAGCTTCCCCACAAGCAAGCAGAGCTGACTCCATTGGTTGTCAGTTGAGTCAAGCTGCAGACCTCCCAGATCTCTTTCTGGTTACACTGTGGTTAGGATTACGGTTTGTGGGTGGCTGGTTATCTGCCTCACAAAATAACAACTGTCTATTAAGTCAACTGTGCCTACTTGCAGCTCCAGTGTGGAGGTGCCAGGATGTAAAAATACCCCTCTGCCCCATCACTCTGGCATACAGTATTTCACAAAACTGCAAGGTCTCCCCAGACACTCAGATGAGGATCTCAGGTGCTGTCAGACCTGAAGTTGTGGTGCACCTAATGCAGGTATGAACATTCAACATGTCCGAGTCAGCTGGTTAGTAGGCCACAAGGCATCAGCACATATTTACAAAAATATTGAAAGTACAAGCTTAGCAAAGAGAAATGTCACTTTAACGTCTTTCCAAGGTGTTTTCTTCCAATGGAAGCTTTTTGTCAGCCGACTATGACAAATTGTGATGTGAGAGGAAGTTGGGCTCTTCTGTTTATGGATGGATTGATGAAGGTCTGTAGTCAAGTGGGAGATTTATCTCCCTTATCCACTTGCTTATTTCATACTGGAGTGCCAACCGAATCCACCTATGGAGACCCCTTGTGTCACCCTCTGCCTTCCCTTTTGTCCAGGCCCATTTCTACATGATGGACCACTGTAACTACTCCTGATCTTCATTTATATTTGTTTGGTCACCGAACACTTTGAGCTCACAGAGGAGGTGATTCCTCTTGTAAATGGCACTTTGATTTCTGGGATTCTTTGTCCATTTAGGCCACAGGTGTCAAACTCCAGTCCTGCAGTGCCGCAGTGGCTGCAGGTTTTCATTCTAACCCTTTTCCTAATCAGTAACCAGTTTTCACTGCTAATTCACTTTTCTCCCCTTTATTTAAAGAGCCACGTTAGAAGGATTCAGTCCTCTGAATTGATTCGTTTCCTCATTAAATGACAGCCAAACAGAAATGAGATGTGAAACGAGCCAACAGATGACCAGCTTTAAACTGGGGCTTCAAACTCCAACCAGTATTTTAATGAGAAGCCGATGCTTGCTGTTAATTAAACCCGTTATTAAATTCCACGGCTTGTTGCTGCTCTCGTTCTGCAACAGCAGACATTTCCAAAACTGTTGATTTTCTGTTTTTCATAAGAACATCGTCAAAGTGTTTTGGTGAGTTGAGAGATCAACTTTACTGAGACCTTCACCTTTCTTTATATTCAGATATTGTGTGATGTGGCGGCTTGTTTTGTGTCTCATTATTGTTTGGCTGCTAATTAAGGAAAAAGAAACAACTAAAGGGCCCGAGTCAAGTTCATTAAAAGAAGTAATTAGCAGCAAAAATTGGTCACTAATTAAGAAGATGGTTAGAATGAAAACCTGCAGCCACTGCGGCCCTGAAGGACTGGAGTTCAACACCCCTGATTTAGACTGTGGTGCCCCACCTGATAAGAAAGTCTGGGAGGAGTGGCGGTTCACGAGTGTTAAAACTGAAGAGCAGAAGCCTTAAGAAAAGGGTTGGTGGGAGTTGCTGAGTATAAACAGAAGAAACAGACAATGAAAATGAGGATGGGTGGTCCACTAGTAATCCTGACTTGTCTGACATGAATGCAGACTGAAAGCTTGGGCATTGACTAATCATTATGTCATCTGAAGACAAATCAAAGACGTCATTTAAGAGGTAAAATAAAGGCAAATGTTTGTGTGGGATGTGATGCAAAATGAGAAGAATGAGCATGGAGACAGTGGGAACAACTGCCAATTAGCGTTTACTTTAAAACAAATCTAAAAACAGTTCTCTCAGCCATCTACCACGTGCCTTCTCTGAACGAGTCACACATGGACACGACTCGGTAAGGGTGGGGGAACATGTTGTCTAATAAAGGGATGACACACTGGGGAAAATCCAGGGTTCACATGATACCCCAACCTAATAACTCAGAACTATATTACAAATGCAGCAGCCCAGCCAATCCTAACCATAGCCCAATTAATTTTAGTGTTTTAGACTATGTGTGCCAGAGCATGCCTATAAGGCCATATCCCCTACCCTAATCCTAACCTTCCCCACAGTCAATCATCCTGGTGGTCTTCATTTTCTTGCTAGATAGGCACAGAAACCTTGATGCTGATCATCTCCAGCTTACCAACAACAACAACAACAACCACATTTATTTATATAGCACATTTTCATACAAAAAGTAGCTCAAAGTGCTTTACATAATGAAGAAAAAAAGAATAAAAGACAAAAAAGAAATTAAAATAAGACAACCTTAGTTAACATAATAAGGAGTAAGGTCCGATGGCCAGGGTGGACAGAAAAAACAAAAAAAAAACTCCAGAAAGCTGGAGAAAAAAATAAAATCTGTAGGGGTTCCAGGCCACGAGACCGCCCAGTCCCCTTTGGGCATTCTACCTAACATAAATGAAATAGTCCTCTTTGTAGTTAGGGTTCTCACGGAGTCACTTGATGCTGATGGTTATACAGACTTCTGGCTTTTAATCCATGCATCATTGTTGGAACATCATGGTGCTTTGGGTAGATGGTGGTGGCACAAGCCACCACCAATAGGACACCGGAAAAGGAAACAGAAGAGAGAGTAGGGGTTAGTACAAATTTTGAATGAATAGTTATTATAATGAATTGGATATACAGAGTGTCAGGATTAAATTACAGTGAAGTTATGAGAAGGCCATGTTAAAGTAATGTGTTTTCAGTAGTTTTTTAAAGTGCTCCACTGTATTAGCCTGGCGAATTCCTACTGGCAGGCTATTCCAGATTTTAGGTGCATAACAGCAGAAGGCCGCCTCACCACTTCTTTTAAGTTTTGCTCTTGGAATTCTAAGGAGACACTCAGTTGAGGATCTGAGGTTGCGATTTGGAATATAAGGTGTCAGACATTCCGATATATAAGACGGGGCGAGATTATTTAAAGCTTTATAAACCATAAGCAGAATTTTAAAGTCAATTCTGAATGACACAGGTAACCAGTGTAGTGACATCAAAACTGGAGAAATGTGTTCGGATTTTCTTTTCCTGGTAAGGATTCTAGCAGCTGCATTCTGCACTAACTGCAAACGATTGATGTCTTTTTTGGGGAGTCCTGAGAGGAATGCATTACAGTAATCTAGCCGACTAAAGACAAACGCATGAACTAATTTCTCTGCATCTTTCGATGATATAAGAGGTCTAACTTTTGCTATGTTCCTTAGGTGAAAAAATGCTGTCCTAGTGATTTTATTAATATGCGATTTAAAATTCAGATTACAATCAACGGTTACCCCTAAGCTTTTTACCTCCGATTTGACTTTTAATCCTAATGCATCCAGTTTATTTCTAATAGCCTCATTGTATCCATTATTGCCAATCACTAAGATTTCGGTTTTTTCTTTATTTAATTTGAGAAAGTTACTATTCATCCATTCTGAGATACAGGTTAGACATTGTGTTAGCGAATCAAGAGATTTGGGGTCATCAGGTGCTATTGATAAATACAGCTGTGTGTCATCAGCATAGCTGTGGTAGCTCACGTTATGTCCCGAGATAATCTGACCTAATGGAAGCATGTAGATGGAGAAGAGCAGCGGACCCAGGATAGAGCCTTGTGGAACACCATATAGAATATCATGTGTCTTTGAGTTATAATTACCACAACTAACAAAGAATTTTCTCCCTGCCAGGTAGGATTCAAACCAGTTTAAGACACTGCCAGAGAGGCCCACCCATTGACTAAGGCGATTCTTAAGAATATTATGATCAATAGTGTCAAATGCGGCACTCAAATCTAAGAGGATGAGAACAGATAAATGGCCTCTGTCTGCATTTACCCGCAAGTCATTTACTACTTTAACGAGTGCAGTTTCTGTGCTGTGATTTGTTCTAAAACCTGACTGAAATTTATCAAGAATAGCATGTTTATTGAGGTGCTCATTTAACTGCATACTGACTGCCTTCTCTAGAATTTTACTTAAGAAAGGCAGGTTAGAGATGGGTCTATAATTTTCAAGAGCAGAGGGGTCGAGATTATTTTTCTTAAGTAGGGGTTTAACTACCGCAGTCTTAAGACAGTCTGGGAAGACCCCCGTATCTAATGACGAATTTACTATGTCAAGAACATTATCAATAAGCACACCCGATACTTCTTTGAAAAAATTTGTTGGTATTGGGTCAAGGGCACAGGTGGATGGTTTCATTTGAGAAATTATTTTATGTAAATCAGGTAAATCTATCCTAGTGAAAGACTCTAATTTATTTATTATGGAGTACTGGGGTTTCGGGGGATCCTTAGTGTTGGGGAGATATACTATGTTATTTCTAATATCATTAATTTTTTGATTGAAAAATACAGCGATAGCCTCACAGGTTTTACTGGAAGTACTTAGGAGGCATTCCTTTGAGCTACCTGGGTTTAACAGATGATCAATTGTCGAAAATAAGACTCTGGGATTACTAGCATTGTTATTTATAATCTTAGAGAAATAGCAGCGCCTCTCAAGACGGACTGTGTTATTGTATTCTGTTATTTTAACTTTTAATATCTCATAGTCAATAGTTAGTTTAGTCTTCCTCCATTTACGCTCAGCTCTACGGCATGTTCTCTTTAAATCAGACACTCTTTGGGTCTTCCAAGGTATAACAATGCTAGAAGATTTTTTAACTGTCTTTTCAGGTGCAACTATGTCAACAGCAGCCCTCACTTTAGTATTAAATCTTTCCACCTTACTATTTACATTCTCCTCGCTATTATAGTTGGCACTATAAACGGACTGATTGGTTAGAATGTTTGTAAGTTTCAAAGTTGCTGATGAGTCAAAGAAGCGTTTTTTAACAATATGCTTCTCATGAGTGTTTTCTATCATTATTTCTATATTAAAAAGTAGAAGAAAATGGTCTGAAAGACCAATATCAATGACCTGCTTTATATCAACTTTTAGTCCTTTAGTAATTACTAAGTCTAACGTATGACCTGCTTTATGTGTAGGCTGATTAACGAGCTGTCTCAAATCAAAAGAGTCCAGGAGGTTCATAAATTCTTTTACTTTTTGGTCACATTGATTATCTACATGAAAATTAAAGTCGCCGACTATTAAGAGTGCGTCATAGTTCGTAATTAAGATTGACATCAAGTCAGAGAATTCCTCAAAGAAAGACGCGTTGAATTTTGGAGGTCTATACACGGATAATACTAGAACGTGAGAATCTCCCTGAATAATAATGGCGAGATACTCAAAAGACTTGAATTTACCAAAACTGATATTTTTACATTTTAACCTGCTTGAGTAAATGTTCGCTAGCCCTCCACCTCTCTTTCCTTGGCGATCAGCACGAGTAAAACTGTAATCCGGAGGCGCAGATTCGATTAAAACAGCTGCGCCATCTGAGCTAAGCCACGTTTCACTTAGTGCAATAAAATCTTTTTTTTTTTCACTAATAATGTCGTTGATAAAAAACGTCTTGTTAGTTAAAGCTCTAATATTTAATAGTGCCATATTCAATGTTTCGGAGGAGCAGAGATGAATACTATGTGCGTTATTGATATAGGGAACCGGAATTAAGTTATTTTTATTAGCGCCGCTCTGTGTGTATTTTTTGTTTAATCTATGATCTGTTTTTACAGTTTTAATACATTGTTCATCTAAAGTAGGAACTTTAATTAAATTATTGGCGTTTATGCCGTATTGCCTAGATTTTCTATGTGCATTAAGATTGGTTATTACAGTATTTATGTTGCGCACTTTTATGGAAGATTTTTTTAAACAATTATCATGACCAAACACAGGAGTGGCATTTCGGAAGGGGTTAAAAGCAGAGATAGATAGTCAAGATAAACGAATTACCTTGGATATGTTTTCGGAGAGGACCCGGGCGCCGAAGCTGTTCGGATGCAGGCCATCTCGCTTGAAGAAATGCGGTCTTTCCCAAAAGAGGTCCCAGTTGTTAATGAATCCGATGTCTTGATTCTTGCAGAAGCCCTGCAGCCAGTTGTTTAAACCAAGCAGACGACTGTAATACTCGTTTGATTGTCTGACGAGAGGGAGTGGACCCGAGATGAATATCTTTGCCGATGGGGTCCTCTCCTTTGTGTCTTTAATTAATGCAGTGAAGTCTGCCTTGAGGATCTCCGACTGTCGGTGCCTTATGTCGTTTACGCCAGCATGTATAACAATGGCTCCAACTACCCTGTTCTTGTAGATCGCCGGTGCACGTCTCGTCACATCTCGGACACGAGCACCGGGAAAACAAGAAACAAAAGATTTTCTATTAGGGCAAGTGATATTGAGGTTCCTAACAATAGAATCACCTACCACAATTACATCACCAGGAGCTGAAGGCGAACTGGGGACGCTTAGAGGGTCAAACCGGTTCTGGGTTACGATGTTTGCCTGTGCCGATGGAGGTGTTCTGGCCTTGAACCCCCGCCTGCATAGCTGAAATACACCGAGGTCATCATCGGTGTCGCTCCTACGAGGCGCGGGGGTGAAGGTGACTTGCGCGGCACAACGCGGGGTTGATGTTACGCCGATAACAGATGGCGAGGACGGTTTATCCAACAGCCGAGCCTTCAGATCTCTGAGGTATCTTCGTCTGGACAGAAGATTCTGAATCTGTTCATCGAGTGCCTGGAGTTCCTCGACTACAGTTGCAATGCGATTCACCTCACTGTCGGCCATTGTCCGCTTCTGCTTTGCTTCCGCTTCCGCTTCGTGCCCTAGGAAAAATGAGAGAGAGAGAAGGTGAGTGACCCTTTATGGTCCATCAATAAAGATGTTGATGGAAGCTGCAGGAGATGCAACCACTTAATGTTGCCCTCACTCTCAAGGTCTGCCAACCACCTGCCTACAGTGCCATTTGATCCCCAGGATTAGGAGCCGATGCCATGGCTTTGCCCAGGTTGTTGCACTATGACCAGTGACTTGCTGCCCTCTGTTTCATATGGTGATGTCTCCAGACATGAGATACCATCCCTCTAACTCTCATCAGTCCCTGAAGCAACAGTCAGTGGCTTGTTCAGGGGGGCTGCCTCTAGAAATGAATGGGACAGCTTAGCTATTAGCTAAACAAACAAGCCTGATGGATTGAATGGTGTGTTTTCATTTGGTAAATTCCTTAAGTTCCTGTGACTCAATTTGATGTTCCTCAAATCCTGCTACCACAATCTGTGGTTTGCTGCCCTCTTCTTCATCTAAGGGTGTCTTTGGGCACAAGGCATTCTTATTCCCATCAGGCCCTGGTAACACAGTCTGTTTGTGACCTTCTGTTTCATGGAGGGGAGTGTCTGGACGTAAGAAACTTGGTTTCACATCTGGTTCTGGTATTAAAGGAGACTTTGAAGATGGTGATGGTGTACCATTGTCTGGATTACTTAGGAGCACAGCAGCCCACTCACCTTCCTGCAGTAAGGTACAGTCATTCTCGCCTGTAGGGGCAGCCTCTCCAAGTCATACTTGTGAGGTTCACCACCCCTCTTCAAAAATTGGCATCATTGGAGGAGTGATGTTCTCACAGTCACACAGGAGCTCAGAATGTCTCCCAACTTCTTTCCATATGAATGTGATATCATCCTCTGCTGCGTGTGACCTGCGAAGCATCATTTCTTGCCTTTCCTTCTTTGCATGCTGGACCCCAGTTACCTCGGACTTCTCTTTTTTAATGGAGTCACCGTTCTGTTACATAACATTGTGCCTTTCCAAGTCTTCTAGGGTGTGTTTGAAGCAGGCAAGTCATTCTTTCAGAACCTGAGCTCTGCCACATCACCATTACCATATCTTCAACAGGTCTTCTTCTACACTCCATAAGTGAGCCAAAATCTTACAAAGTTGCCCTGTGGTCTATCCTTTAAATGCCAGGATCAAATGGAACTGCCTTCTCTTTCCAGGACCATTGCTTTAATTGCATCACCGCCTCAAACATCACCTGATGAGCTTTCCATGCTGAACTGCCGTCGTACTGTGAAAGCTCTGTCTGCGCCCCGGATACTAACAGAGAGTTTGTCAAAACCTTCAGAACATATTGAACAATTTATCTAAAATCAACACCAGTTGTTGTGTTGACAAAATTTCAGTAATTGAAACTGTGAATGTTCACAGTAAAAGAAACTTCAGGAAGTTTAAAACATAAAAAAATTCAAACAATAGGAATAAGGGTGACAATTGCGATGAATTTTTTGTTTACAAATAAAACTTAAAGATGTCACTGCCAAAAACTACCCTGAAAGACACAATTTTGCTTTACAGCAACTCACTTGAGTATGTGTGGCGCAGTAAATGTGATGCATTGCTATTTGTCTCTTGTGGTTGGTCTTTCATCACCCGAGTGTCGTGCGATTCTAAACCGAGCAGCTGCAGGTTCAATTCAGGCAGTTCACCGTGGGCATGATCAGCAGGCAGACACATCTTTACCTTAATGTTTAGATTTGTACTGCGGGATTTGTTCAGATGATGAGGTGACAGGGGATATGAGGACAACTGATGATGGGGCTCGGTGTAAGAGCAGACAGCAATGGACTCTTACAAACACACACACACCTAGACATGAACTGATGTTCTTGTCTAAGCTAATATTACAGCCACCAGGCTTTAATGAATTAACTTGGCAGCTCCACAACGTGTCATGTACGTTATACACAAAGACAAGTGTGGTAAATATCAGAACGACAGCACTAGCTTCATCCTTGTTATTGTTTAGTTCCACTCTTTGGACATATTTTCACTTTTATTTGAGCTCTGATTAACTATTTTGTTGTTTTCATTTTATTTTGCAAAAAAACATTGGTGGAATACTGAGATGGTAGATGGTTCAAGAACATAAGTCAAGCCAAACTAGAACTAGTTAAAGGGCATAAGGCCTGAACATTAGAGTAGTTTGGCCCCACAACACTACATCCCATTAAATTCAGAGCTAGACAGGAGCTCAATGTCTCTTATGCCATCCATTTCACCTAGAGACCACATTGTGGAGCAGTCTACACACTCACAGAATATCAAAAGGGGCTATAAGTACCAAAAAAGAGAGGTTTTACTGAGAAATAAAGGCTAAATACAAGAAAGGGGAGATACAGAGAACAACAAAGAGGTAGATTTCCAAACACTTAAGTGCTCAGGTCTTTACTCCACAGCACTAGCTTTGGTTAGCCATTGGATGGGTGGTCCACTTTCCCACACACAGCACTCTCTCCTCCTCCACCAGTGGAGCTCCCATCCTGACCACTCCTCGATTTCTAGCTCAGATGGGGTTTTAATGTCCAGGGCATGTGTAGATGGTCTGGTGCCACCCATAAGTAGTGGCATCTCTCACACCTAACTACCTGGAGCGCAGAACTCCTCAATAACAGATTTTTTTTCCACAATTTATGAAAATGTAGCCTATCTCGACTCCTACACGGACATGACTTACATATTTCAAAATAGAGAGTGTCCATAATGCACCAGGGCCAAGAACTATGAAGTGCAACGGTCGCTTTGTTGGGTGATATCCCCAGTTTGAACCTTAGTGGAGTAAAATCTTCACTTAGGATCCACCTTGTGCTCACAGTAATCTATTTTATAGTGCCTTTCTTATCTATCTATGGCTTATATAGTGCCTTTCATGTCTATCTTGGATCTCCTTAACATATATGTCACATCATACAATTACATGTACAACCCCAAATCAGAAAAAATTGGGACAGTGTGGAAAATGTGAATAAAAAAAGAAAAAAGCAAGTTATAAATTCTCCTCAAATTTTATTTCATTGCAGACAGTATGAACACAAGATAATTCATGTTTTTTTTTGTCAACATCATTTGATTTGTAAATAAATATCCATTCTTGCCATTCAGGCTTGCAACACATTCCAAAAAAAGTTGGGATGGGGGCAATTAAGGGGTAGTAATGAGGTATAATAACTAAATAATGATGTGATTTGAAACTGGTGATGTTAACAGGTGATTCCAATCATGATTCGGTACAAAAGCAGCATTGAGGAAAGGCCTACTCCTTTAGGATCAAAGATGGGCAGAGGATCGCCAGTTTGCCACCAAGTGCGGGCAAAAATCTTTGAAATGATGAAGAAAAACGTTTCTCAAAGACAGATAGGAAGAGATTTGGGCATTTCTCCCTCTACAGTGCATAACATAGTGAAAAAATCAGGGAATCTGGAGAAATTACCGTGCGCAAAGGCCAAGGGCGCAAGCCTAAATTGAATGGCTGTGATCTCCGAGCCCTCAGACGGCACTGCATTAAAAACCGTCATTCATCAATAGATGATATAACTGCGTGGGCTCAGGACTACTTCAGGAAGTCACTCTCAAGCACTACAGTATGTAGTTACATTAGGAAATGCCAGCTAAAACTGTACTGTGCCAAAAGGAAGCCCTACATAAATAGTGTCCAGAAGCGCCGTCGACTTCTCTGGGCTCGGTGGCATCTGGGATGGTCCATTGTGCAGTGGAAACGTGTATTGTGGTCAGACGAATCGGTTTTTCACATCTTTTTTGGAAGAAATGGATGCCGTGTGCTGCGGACCAAAGAGGAAAAGGACCATCCAGACTGTTACCAGATACAAAAAGCCAGGGTCTGTCATGGTATGGGGTTGTGTCAGTGCCTTCGGCAAAGGTAACTTGCACTTCTGCAATGGCACCATCAATGCTGAGAAGTATATCTCAGTTTTGGAGGAACAAATGCTGACTTCAAGACGACGTCTTTTCCAGGGACGCCCATGCTTATTTCAGCAAGACAATGCCAAACCACATACTGCGTGCATAACAAAGGTATGGCTACGTAAGAAGAGGGTGCGGATGCTTGACTGGCCTGCCTACAGCTCTGATTTGTCTCCTATAGAGAATGTTTGGCGCATTTTGAAATGAAAAATGCGTCAACGAAGACCCCGTACTGTGGCGCACCTAAAACGTTGTTTGCAGGAAGAATGGGACAAACTAACACCTGCAACACTTAGTCACTTGATTTCTTCAATGCCTAAATGTCTTTTAAGTGTTGTTAAAAGACAGGGGAACTGTACAAAGTGGTAAATGCTGTACTGTCCCAAGTTTTTTTGAAATGTGTTGCAAGCCTGAATGGCAAGAATGGATATTTATTTACAAATCAAATGATGTTGACAAAAAAAAACATGAATTATTTTGTGTTCATACTGTCTGCAATGAAATAAAATTTGAGGAGAATTTATAACTTGCTTTTTTCTTTTTTTATTCACATTTTCCACACTGTCCCAACTTTTTTTGATTTGGGGTTGTATGTTATACGCAAAGTCAAGTGTGGTGAAGTACAGCAGGGAAGCTCAAAACAGAAAAAATTCTGAGCTGTACAGAAGCTCAATGTCTCCACCTGTCCATCTGGAAACCACATTCTGGAGCAGCCAACACATCCACAGAATGTCAAAAGGGGGCAAAACTAAGAAAAAATGAGGATTTACTGACAAAAAAGGTGAGACACAGAGACCTCGATTAGGTAAAATCCCAAACACATTGTCCTCAGGGCACTGCTGCACAAAGTCAGCAATGGGGTGGCTGATCTGCTCTCTCTCTCTCTCACACACACACACACACACACACACAGAGCAATGCCACCTTTTTAACTTCCGGCTCACTCTTGATCTGGTCAGGTGGTCCTTTTTTGCTCAGGAGGATGTGTCGAAGCTGTGGTGCCCTCTAGTGGTATGACATTGACCTACCTTCCTTAGAGGAGCACACCAATCCCCAATAAAACACAATTGTCCTCATTTTGTGAGTATTTGGTACACTTTATTAATCCCTGAAAGGAAATTGTCTTTTTGCATGACCTTTGGAGTAATGTGGTTTACAGTACATGTTTCTAAACAGACACCACCCAAAATGCACTGGGGCCAAAAACAATGGCATCAAATGGCCACTTTTCCGGCTCATGTCTCCTGTTTGGACCTTAATGGAGTAATTATAGATCATATAAGATCATATTCATTCTACTCACCAGTGCATCATAGCTACTCAAGAATTGATTATTTTTTTATAGATAATAATTTCCTGCCTACGATTCAATCATGCAAATACGACACAATTGTTATCTCAGACCATGCCCCTCTAGTCTTGGAGCTAAAATCATTAAGCCCCTCACACTCACCTCATAGATGGCATCTTAACCCTCTTCTATTAGCAGACGAGAACTGCACAGAATTTATATCCAAACAAATCAGCTTCTTCCTAGAGACAAACACGCCCACAGAGGTTTCTGCAGAAACACTCTGGGAAACTCTAAAGGCCTTCTTAAGAAGATAGATTATTTCATATCTTTCCCACAGAAATAAATTAGAAACCAAGAAAGCGTCAGAGCTAAGAAGCAAAATTACTAGAATAGATGAAGAACAAGCCAGGTGTCCAAGTGAAGCAATTCACAGGAAAAGGCAGGCCCTGCATACAGAACTTAACATCTTAACAACTAAAGAAACTGAACAACTTATTTATAAGTCTAGATATCATTACTATGAACACGGAGAAAAAGCTAATAAGCTTTTAGCTCAACAAATTCACAAACAAGAAGTTCACAATGCAATACCAGTAATCACCAACACGAATGGAGAAGAAATCATTGACCATAAAAATATAATGCACGCATTTACAGATTATTATAAATCCTTATATTCTACTGAGTTCAAAGAAGACAACACACAATCTAATGCATTTCTGGATACATTACAGACACCACAAATAGATGCTTTAAGTGCTGAGGAACTGGATAAACCACTGACGCTAACAGAATTACTAGATGCTATAAAGTCACTTCAAAGCGGGAAATTAGCAGCCCCAGATGGTTACCCCGTAGAATTTTATAAGAAATTCTCCACTCAGCTAGCTCCCCTCTTATTGGCAACATTTACAGAAGCTAGAGACAACCAAATACTACCTCAAACATTTCGACAAGCATTAATCACCGTCTTTCCTAAACAAAATAAGGACTTGATACAATGTGCATCATACAGACCAATTTCACTCCTGAATAATGATGTTAACATCCTCTCAAAAATTCTAGCTAGAAGGATGGAGAAAGTGCTGCCCTCGGTAATATCACAGGATCAAACTGGATTTATTAAAAGCCAACACCTATCTTCCAATCTCCGACACTTGTTTAATGTTATATATTCACCAGCAAAATCAAACACCCCAGAGATATTATTATCATTAGACGCAGAAAAAGCATTTGATATGATAGAATGGAACTACCTTTTCACTGTATTGGAGAAATTTGGGTTTGGCCCGAATATTTGTGCATGGATCAAACTACTGTATACCAATCCAGAAGCTTCAGTTTGTATTAATAACATTTGCTCAGACTACTTTAAGCTAGAACGTGGTACCAGACAAGGATGTCCCTTGTTGCCACTGTTGTTTGCAATCGCCATTGAACCACTGGCAGTTCACTGTCAAAATTCTTATCAGATAAAGGGGATTGTCAGAGAAGGACTGGAACAGAAAATTTCTCTATATGCAGATGATATGGTCTTATATATATCAGACCCAGAAAACACTGTCCCTGCAGTTTTAACAGCACTAACAGAATTTCAAAAGATATCTGGTCTTAGAATTAATCTGAATAAAAGTATACTCTTTCCAGTGAATTCAGAAGCATATAATATTAGATTTGACACCCTACCTTTTACCATAGGCATATCAGTTTAAATACCTAGGGATAAATAATAACCGAATCTAATTGCTTAAAAAACGATTTATTGATATATATTGGAATGTTTTGAAATAAAAAAAGAAGTTTAGGAAAGATATTCATCTTAACAACGTTAATTCTTCCGGCTAGAGTGAGATGAAGGGTTGACCATCTATTCGAGTCTTGCTTAATTTTTTCCATACAGACAGCAAAATTTTGTTGATAAAGAGCTTTATGTTTACTTGTGATATTTACCCCTGTCAGAGGATAAAATGAAGAGACTCAGTACCCAAAAGTTAAAGTTTTAATCCAACAACAGGAAACAATAGTCCTCCGAACTTTCTCAATTCCTTAACACTCTTTCCTATCCCTCTTCACTATCTCCACCTAGTGGCCAAAGTACAGAACATAACAACGACACGTGCCATCGGACATGAAGGAAGAAATAAATCCCAATACTAACTTTGACGTGAACGAGCAAGACCTCCCAGTTGGAGAAATGCAAGCACACAAGTAATCACCTGTCCGGTTCCATGTCTTCTACACAACTGCCCAGCACGACACCAGCATTTCCATGTGGCCCCGGTGAGGTTTTCTCTTCCCATATCCGCCAGTGCTCATATATCTCTACAAATGGATTTAAACAGCGGAGCAGCTCGAATCAGTGATGCAACCCCAATACTATCAGGATGGCTCTGCCCACTCAGGCAGCGTCTCGCTCTCCGTCTCCGCCCCCTCAGGCATCCTCTCACACTCAATTCAATTCACTTCACAGTAGCTTTGTAGGCAGGACAAGTGTGAGCGTATTTTATAAAGTTGAAAGTGTTCTACCATTAACAAGAATGAGAGTATAAAGATAAGGAAATAAAAAGATAAAGAGAAGAACTGCTGAGAACCATAATACAACAACAAAATTCAATATCTATCTATCTATCTATCTATCTATCTATCTATCTATCTATCTATCTATCTATCTATCTATCTATCTATCTATCTATCTATCTATCTATCTATCTATCTATCTATCTATCTATCTATCTATCTATCATATCATATCATATAGTGCCTTTCCACTGGGGTATGAAGATACAATGACTTGTTATACAGTCATATGAAAAAGTTTGGGAATCCCTCTCAGCCAACATAATAATTTACTCATCTTTCAATAAAAAAGATAACAGTGGCATGTCTTTCACTTCATGTAACTGCTCAATGTTGATTACTTGCAACACCAAATTGGATGGATTAGCTCGTTAAGCCTTGAACTTCATAGACAGGTGTGTCCAATCATGAGATATAAAGGTATTTAAGGTGGTCAATTGCAAGTTGTGCTTCCCTTTGACTCTCCTCTGAAGAGTGACAGCATGGGATCCTCAAAGCAACTCTCAAAAGACCTGAAAACAAAGATTGTTTAGTCTCATGGTTTAGGGGAAGGCTCCAAAAAGCTATCTCAGAGGTTTAAACTGTCAGTTTCAACTGTAAGGAATGGAATCAGGAAATGGAAGGCCACAGGCACAGTTGTTGTTAAACCCAGCAGGTCTGGCAGGCCAAGAAAAATCCAGGAGCGGCATATGCGCAGGATTGTGAGAATGGTTACAGACAACACACAGATCACCTCCAAAGACCTGCAAGAACATTTTGCTGCAGATGGTGTATCTGTCCATCGTTCTACAATTCAGTGCAATTTGCACAAAGAACATCTTTATGGCAGGGTGATGAGAAAGAAGCCCTTTCTGCATTCACGCCACAAACAGAGTTGTATGTATGCAAATGCTCATTTAGACAAGCCAGATTCATTTTGGAACAAACCGCATTCCAAGAACAACACCTGCTACCTACTGTCAAATTTGGTGGAGGTTCCATCATGCTGTGGGGCTGTGTGGCTAGTTCAGGGACTGGGGCCCTTGTTAAAGTCGAAGGTCAGATGAATTCAACCCAATATCAACAAATTCTTCAGGATAATGTTCAAGCATCAGTCACAAAGTTGAAGTTACACAGGGGTTGGATATTCCAACAAGACAATGACCCAAAACACAGTTCAAAATCTACAAAGGCATTCATGCAGAGGGAGAAGTACAATGTTCTGGAATGGCCATCACAGTCCCCTGACTTGAATATCATCGAAAATCTATGGGATGATTTGAAGCAGGCTGTCCATGCTCAGCAGCCATCAAATTTAACTGAACTGGAGAGATTTTGTATGGAAGAATGGTCAAAAATACCTCCATCCAGAATCCAGACACTCATCAAAGGCTATAGGAGGACAGTGTCTAGAGGCTGTAATATTTGCAAAAAGAGGCTCAACTAAGTATTGATGTCATATCTCTGTTGGGGTGCCCAAATTTATGCACCTGTCTAATTTTGTTATGATGCATATTGCGTATTTTCTATTAATCCAGTAAACTTAATGTCACTGCTGAAATACTACTGTTTCCATAAGACATGTCATATATTAAAAGGAAGTTTCTACTTTGAAAGCTCAGCCAATGAGAAACAAAAATCCAAAGAATTAAGAGGGGTTCCCAAACTTTTTCATATTTTAAACAGTTATCTTTTTCAAAAGTTTAAACGTGCTCCATGACAAGACAGAGATGACAGTTCCATCTCACAATTAAAAGAATGGAAACATATCTTCCTCTTCAAAGGACTGTGCGTCAGGAGCAGAGAATGTCAGAGAAAGAGAGAGAGAGAAAAGCAAACAATCAAAAACCGATAGGTGCTGTTCGAGTTCTTAAGTATGTAAAGCACCGTGCGGGAAGCATATCACTTGACAACGCAGCCGCAAGTAAGCCCAGCAAGGAAGGGAGCAATGTGAAGGTAGTCTTTCAGCATTTTTTAGACAAGCGTTCGTATCCTCTATGGGTGCATACAGACCCCCTGCTCACACCCTCTCTGTCAGGAGCAGAGAATGTCAGAGCAATTAAGAGAGAGAGAAAAGCAAACAATCAAAAATCAATATGTGCTGTTTGGGCTTTTAAGTATGTGAAGCACCATGCGGGAAGCATATTGCACAACAAAGCAGCCACAAGGAAGGGAGCAATGTGAAGGTAGTCTTTCAGCGTTTTTTGAGGAGCGTCCGCATCCTATAGGGGTGCGAACAGCCCCCCTACTCACAATATATTTGAGGAGTTTTATTTAATACGTAATACATGCTCTGATTGGGTATCTTCTCAGCCATCTGCTAATAGCGTCCCTTGTATGAAATCAACTGGGCAAACCAACTGAGGAAGCATGTACCAGAAATTAAAAGACCCATTGTCCACTGAAACCCATGAACCAGCGAAAAGTCTGCGATATATATTTAAATATGTTTATATATAAAATCCGCGATAGAGTGAAGCGGCGAAAGTCGAAGCGCGATATAGCGAGGGATTACTGTATTAGCTTTTCCAGCTTTATTCATATCGCCCTAAGTTATAATGTCCTCTTCACAATCTTTAAGAGTTATTCTGATATGATGTTGTGACAGCTTAGCTGTTAGCTAAACCAACAGGTTTGATGGACTGATGAAGGGTCTCCTTTAGTGTGTTGAATTTCTTATGTCCTTGTTATGTTTATTTATGAGCAGACCTTCATCGAGAAGAGACAACTTTGCCAGTACCTCCATTTTTTTCCCTTTTATTTGTCTTGGTGCCTCCAAGCCACGCCTCCCATCTCATCTCATTGGTTGAGCTCCTGACTAGTCTGGACTCTAAAGGTTTAAATGACGTGTTCAGCATTGACAGTCCAATTGTTTGCATGTTATGAGTTCAGGTTGATTGTGTTTGTCTGTTATTGTAGTGCAGTTGAAGATCAGACCACACTCTCAGGAGGAATTTGGGCAAAAATTTAGGAGAGGGTTCACAAACTTTTTCTTGAATCTGTAAAGTATTTTAAATTAAATTGAAGATTTTAAGTAACACATTTTCAGAGCTACTTAATTCAACCAAGTGTCCATCACTGTGCATCTTTAGTTAACGGTCTGGAGTCTGGTCTATTTGTGTTGTAATGTGTACAAGAACATGGGGACACAGTAGGGGTAAATTCTGCACAAACATTAGGAAGTTTTGCTTTACACAGAGAACCACAGACAAATTGAATAAGTGACCACATAGTGTGGTAAACAGTAGGAATTTAGGGACCTTCAAAAGTCGGCTTGATGTTATTTTGAAAGAATTAGGTGGATAGGACTGGCAAGCTTTGTTGTGCTGATTGACCTGTTCTCATCTAGATTGTTCTAATGTTCTAATAGAACTGTAGTCGTCTGAAGGAAAATTAAAGATTTGTTGCTACCTCAGTTCTTCACTTGATCTTCTTCTCATGTAGCTGGCCTTTTGTGCTTTGCTTTAGTATTGTTTAAGTTTGGATTTCTCCAGCTTTGACTTGTCTATCATTTAATGGTAAATGTTGAGGTTGCTCGGCTAGCACTGTGTTTCAGCTGAAGGAAAGAGAAAGACATTGAAAGGTGGAGTTTGGATTGTCATAGGACTTGTTTACATATCCCTTTGACAAGTCTTTGGATGTTTGAATATTACTTTTTATCTGTTGATTGTCCAAGTATCAAGTTGTGTTTAGTAAAGATTTACCCCAAAAACTTCACCAGCATTTCAAGTAGGGCTGTTTCACTGATGGAGAAAGGGAAAATAAGCGCAATGAACAAAAGAGAAAAAAAAGTTATGGAAACTTGTATCCAAGATAATTAACAAAAAAATGTTTTTGCTGCAACACCATCTTTTTTTATGCAGATTTTTATATGGGTGCCGCCATTTTATTGCCGTCGTGTCTGTAGTATCCATAATGGTTTTACCCAGCATTCCTTGGGTTACCTGATGATTATGACATCAAATTGGTGATGGTAATAAGGTTGGCTTTGGTATTTCTGGTGTTTTTGAAATTACAGACAAAACCCTACCTTTGTGTTTTTCAAACATTTTTTTTTCTTATTTCTCAGTTTAAGAATTATTTACTCTATCTTTTTTTTTGTCACTTATAGATGAAAGATCAATTTGACTTCATGTCATCAAGGGTGCTGGAACCTGGTGGGATTTTCCAGGAATGGTCTGCAAGTAACTGAGAAAGACAGTCAGCACACCCCGGCACCCCCTGGTCGGTGGTGGTATTACCATTACTCAGGCCCTTTAGCTGCACACACTCCTATGTGTGTGACAACGCTCAATGCCCTTGACTCCTTCATGTCACTGGTACTTGGGCAATTTGACTGTTTTATGCACAATATTCAGGTACTGCTTAAACATTTTCTTGAATATTGGTCCATAATGTCTGTTTTATCGTTCCTTTTCATATGTGTATTGTGTATATGTACATGCACACGTGATTAGAGAGTTGTTGCGGGTGTGAGAGGTCCTTGCATACTCCATATGCAATTGTTTAATATCTGCTTGCATGTTCTAGTTATCTTCAGATGTGCTTTTTTGATATCTTCACCACATTAATCCTTGTATTGTGAATGATGGGGTTAGGATGGGATGATTTACCGAACATGTATGCTCACTTATAAGAACATTCTGTTCATTTTTTCCTGATTTTTTTGTTTGAGAGACCTCAGTTTAGTTTTCTACATGTTTTACAGTTTTTAGGTGGGATTCTGGAGCTGATGCCTACATTATACATGATTTCTGGTGGGACTAGGGGGTCAACTTATTTTGGCACCTTTTAATGTATTTCATTTCCGGGTCCCCTTTGTTGCTCTTTGTTTTCCTATCTCATGTCTAATCTCATTGTCTTTTCTTGGATTGTAAGGTTGCTTTGTTCTGATTACAAGTATTCAATTGCTGTCAATTTATTACCTCCGAACTAAGTTGATATAGGCTATTCGCAAGAATCGTTTCTTTTGGCTAAAGTTGTTCATCGAGCTGCCTCAAGGCATTACTCTGTGGCCGTATCCTCATCTACCGCTAGTAAAAAACATGGAGTTTAGGTCCTAGTTTACCATGTTTTGCATTAGAAGTTTCTCGGTTCTGGAGGTGTTTCAGAAGGCAGGTTTTGTTATAGGCTGATGGAGATTGGTGGAATAAAACTCACCTGTGTTTGAGTCTGTGCCCCATGTGGCGGGCGACTGGGTGTCATTCCCGGCCAGGACGCCCCTTCTACTTATGTTCCGGTGGAGCAGCCATGGGCTCCTCAGTACCTCCCCCGGGATGCTTGGTGGCAGCCTCCCTAGCTGATGATTGTGCCTTAGTTTCCCGCAGGGTTTCATGGGAGATGGAGTTCTTTACAACCCTGTGGGGATGTGGGGTGGCCACCAGGGGGTGTTGCATGGATCCCTGAGCCAGCCTGGACAACTCTACAGCCCCGCCCGGAAGTGCAATCAGGAACACGTGATGAAGCACCTGCAGCACTTCCGGGTGGGCTATAAAATGGACTGGCAACCACCACTCAGGGCTAGAATCAGGAGGAAGAAGATGAGGTTGCCTGGGAGGAATGGTGGTGCCAGAAAAATGGTTGTGATTTGTGTTGTGCTTAGTACTTGAGACTGTGTTGTGGCTGGGGGGTTCACGGGGAAGATGTGCCCTCCAGCTGAAGAAAGAAATAAAATCTCTGTGTTTTTACATGTGCCTCTGTGTAAGTCTGTGCTGGGTCGGGCGCTATACGCCGTCCTTTTTACACCCACCTCCATATAATAACACAATATATGCATCCTTTCTTTTTCTTAATTTCATCTTATTATCCACATGTGCTTTGTGGATTTGGACAAGGCATTTGACCGTGTCCCTCAAAGCATCCTGTGGGGTGTGCTCCAAGAGTACGGGGTACAAGGCTCGTTGTTATGAGCCATTCAGTCCCTGTACAGGAGAATCAGGAGCTTGGTCCGCATTGCCGGTAGTAAGTCAAACTCATTTCCTGTTGAGGTTGGACTCCGTCAGGGCTGCCTTTTGCAACCGATTCTGTTCATAAGTTTTATGGACAGAATTTCTAGGCACAGCCAAGGAGCGGAGAGGGTTTAGTTTGGTGACCTCAGAATCTCGTCTCTGCTATTTGCGGATGACATGGTTCTGTTGGCTTCATCGGACAGGACCTCCAGCTCTCACTGGAGCAGTTTGCAGCTGAGTGCAAAGCAGCGGGGATGAGAGTCAGCACCTCTAAATCCGAGGCCATGATTCTCTTAATAATTCATTACATTTATATAGCGCTTTTCTCAGTACTCAAAGCGCTATCCACACAGGGAGGGGCCGGGAAGCGAACCCACAATCTTCCACAGTCTCCTTATTGCAAAGCAGCAGCACTACCACTGCGCCACCTCTTACAGAAAAGGGTGGAATGCTCTCTCCGGGTTGGGAACACATTACTGCCTCAAGTGGAGGAGTTCAAGTATCTCAGGGTCTTGTTCACGAGTGAGGGAAGAATGGA
The DNA here is from genome assembly GCF_900747795.2 of Erpetoichthys calabaricus. Lineage (NCBI taxonomy): Eukaryota > Metazoa > Chordata > Cladistia > Polypteriformes > Polypteridae > Erpetoichthys > Erpetoichthys calabaricus. Next base: position 343,514,931 of record NC_041394.2, on the reverse strand, counting down.
GCGGGAGGTTGACAGACGGGTCGGTGCGGCATCCGCAGTAATGCGGGCTCTGCAACGGTCCATCGTGGTGAAGAGAGAGCTGAGCCAAAAGGAGAGGCTGTCGATTTATCAGTCGATCTACGTTCCTACCCTCACCTATGGCCACGAGCTTTGGGTAGTGACTGAAAGAGCAAGATCGCGGATACAAGCAGCCGAAATGAGTTTTCTCCGCAGGGTGGCTGGACTTTCTCTTAGAGATAGGGTGAGGAGTTCAGTTATCCAGGAGAGACTCAGAGTAGAGTCGCTGAGGAGGAGTCAGCTGAGGTGGTTCGAGCATCTGGTCAGGATGCCCCCTGGACACCTCCCTAGGAAGTTGTTCTGGGCATGTCCCACTGGGTGAAGGCCACAGGGGCAGACCCAGGACACGCTGGAGGGATTATATCTCCTGGCTGGCCTGGGAACGCCTCAGGGTCCCCCCAGAGGAGCTGGAGGAGATGGCCGGGGAGAGGGAGGTCTGGGCTTCCCTGCTTAGGATACTCCCCCCACGACCCAACTTCGAATAAGTGGTGGACAATGGATTGATGGATGGATGGATGGATGGATGGATGGATGGATGATCTAATTATTGTTATGGATGCAAATGAATTTATCAACTGCCTGCACGATAAATCACCTTCCTGATTAATCAGAACATTTCTCTCTCTTCACGGGTGCTTGCCAGATTGATTATGGATCTAAACATGATTGATACATTTGTATTCTTGTCCTCGTTGTCTAACCACCAGTGCATTCAGCTTCAGCTTTTTCTCCCCTTTTGGAGTTTTCATTCAGATTTTATTTAACAAACCTCTGTTAAACACGAGGAATTTATAGATCTAAACAAAGACTATGTTCAGGATCCAACCTTAGTTTGGCTGGCTATTAAAGAGCATATTTGAGACCTGACCAAATTTTCTTGCACGGCATGCAGGAATATTGATGATCTTGTGATGCGTCTGAATAATTTTGAAAATAAAAGCCCACATATTTGTGATCCAGAGCACAAGCTGAACATTACGCTCCAAAGAGCAAAGATAAATGAGCTTCTTGTGCTGCGTGCAGGGTTTAATATTCATTGCATGTGCTCTCGTTGCTATCTTTCTGGTGCTAAACTGAGCAAGTTGTTAGCACTTAGATTGTGTAGGTGTGACTCATTAGCCTCCATAACCCAAGTCGAGCAAAAATATAGTGATAATATAGATATATAGATAATTTCACTAACTACCTTTGGAAATTAATAAGGGTTTTATTTATTTATGTATTTTTTTAAATTGTTCCCTCTGCTGAACACTCATCTTTGGAATCACTTGATATGTTTTTCAATTCTATTAATTTACAACACCTCCCTCAAAGTGATGCTTCCCTTCTGAAGGCTATGTTTTAGCTGAAGAATTTAAATTAATTAAATCCATTTTTAAATCCATTTGCAGCCAGACGTATATGGTGTACAGCTAGAAGTATATGTTGCATTTTGGTCACAACTGTCTAGTTTGTGGTGTCAAATCATCAGTCAAATGACTTATGGGCCTCTGGGTTTTATTTTTTCAGTGACATGCATGTTTTATTAATTTAAGTTTAACTCTCTTCTCTATGTATAGCTGCAGCATGTCAAATTTATATATGAAAATGTTTTGCTTTCTTATCTCTTTCCCTTTTTCAAATAAAAAAAAAGATTATGGAGTCAAGTGGCTTTGGACTAATTATGTAGACATATCTAGGTGCATGTCACATGTTTGGCAATGCAAACCTCTCCATTATAATGATAACTGAAGATCATCACTTTTTGTCTCCATTAATTACAAATATATATAATTTTAAATAATATTTTAAGAATGTGATGACAAAATGATGATTTGTTCTGTAATGTAGTTAAAATTTTTAAACAGTAATCTTGTCGAGTGTGCCTATCACAAGTGATCTGATTATTTTACTTATTTAACTTCTTGGCTTCTGTGATTGTGGTCATGTGGTGAGTAGTTGTAATACAGATGAAAAAAAATAACACGTTGAGTATCTTTCCACATTCTACTTAAGTCTTATGATTGGTTATGCTTATCAGTGTTTGTTCATAAATTCAACCAGCATTTATTTAATGTTGCAACATAAGGTCAATATTAGAGCAGTGGATTAAAAACTAAGCTTTTATTTTTCCTTTTAAAATTAATACAGGAATGAAACTTCATTGCTCTTCTGAATGTAGAAAACAGTTTTCTGACAAGAATCAACTACAGAGCCTCCAAAGAATTCACACAGGAGAGAAGCAGTTTAGCTGTACTAAATGTGGCAAACATTTTTTGAAAAGACTTAATCTTCAGAAACACCAAAGAATTCACACAGGAGAGAAGCCATATTGCTGTTCTGAATATGGAAAACAGTTTTCATGGAGAAGCATACTTCAGTGTCACAAAAGAATTCACACAGGAGAGAAGCTGTATTGCTGTTCTGAATGTGGTAAACAGTTTACACAAAGAAACCACCTTTTGGATCACAAAAGAATTCACACAGGGGAGAAGCCATATTACTGCCCTGAATGTGGAAAACAATTCTCTCACAGTAGTATTCTTCAGACATACATTAAAACTCACACAGGAGAGAAGTCATATTCCTGTTCTGAACGTGGCAAAAAAAAAGTTTTCATGGGGAAGCCAACTTTATAGCCACAAAATAATTCACACAGGATAGAAGCCCTGAGGAGTATCTTAAAGCAGGGAGCAAAAAAAGAGGAAGAAGTCAAGAAAAGTCACCTGCCTGAGTACTGAAGTCTTCATGAGTACCTTCATGTGGTAGGTTTCATTGTATAAAACCTATACCAAACCTCATCAAGGTGAAAGTATTTTCCATCCATCCATCCATCCATTATCCAACCTGCTGAATCCGAACACAGGGTCATGGGGGTCTGCTGGAGCCAATCCCAGCCAACACAGGGCACAAGGCAGGAACCAGTCCCGGGCAGGGTGCCAACCCACCACAGGACACACACAAACACCAAGCACACACTAGGGCCAATTTAGAATCGCCAATCCACCTAACCTGCATGTCTTTGGACTGTGGGAGGAAACCAGAGCACCCGGAGGAAACCCACGGAGACACGGGGAGAACATGCAAACTCCACGCAGGGAGGACCTGGGAAGTGAACCCAGGTCCCCAGGTCTTCCAACTACAAGGCAGCAGTGCTACCCACTGCGCCACCGTGCCGCCCGAAAGTATTTTCTTAGTATGAAAAATGATTAAAAATAGAAACTCGTTCTTGCCGCATGTCTCCTAGGATATAAAACTGCCCACCCCCTGCCTCAGCACTATGGTTGATGATTGTGGTAGCAATAGTGCAACAATCTCAGATGAAGAAAAAATCTCCACTGGGGTGACAGTACAGATGGACAAAGATGCTGGTCCTAGCACAATGGAACAGACAAGATCCCATGAACGCACCTTGAGTAAAAAATTAAGGGGACTAGACAAAGTCCAGTGGTCAAATGAAAATAAAGGAAAGATCATATACTGCTATGTTTATGCAACACACCCTGAATTTCCAACAAAGGGATATGCAAAGAGAACTCACATAAAACTTTAATCCAGAAGTATAATCTTAAATTACAAGTTAAGTAATATAACAGTTGCAAATTTAAGATGGAATAGTGAATCTAACTGGAATAATGAAAGAAAGGATGCAAATAACTCAAGAGAAATTAGAATATCTCCATAAAAGAGCAAAAGAGGAAACAATACATGAAAAAAATCAAGACCTAGTAGGTATGAAAACAGAAAGGGAGAAGACCTGGAATAATGAGAAGAAGAGGGATCTTGTATGGTGCAGCTTTTATGCCAACTTGAAAGCATCAGCAGACAAATTAAGCAAATTTAGATGTAAATACCTAAATATGAATAAACATATGAAAAAGAACACTTAACACCCAAAAGTGCAATGTCCTAAAAAGCAATCGATTCTCACATAGTGAGATTCAAAAAGTAAAGAAAGAGGTCCCAGAAGAGCTAAAAATGGAATGGATTGAAGTTCAAGAAGCCAAAACAGACAATGAAAGTCCACCTCCAAAAATGTATTCGCAAAAATCACAAGTAAACCCAACCCCGATAATAGAGGGAGAGCAAGCAATAAAGGAAAAACCCACTGAAAGTTTCCGAGACTTAAAGAAGAGCAAACACGCTAATAAAAACCACCAAGAAAGAGCAGAAGTGACACCATCATTAGAGGACAAAGGAGTTAAAGAAATTATAGAGGTGCTCTGGACCTAATTGACACAGACAAATACACAGAAATCTACAAAAGAGAGGTTACCAAGAACAGCACTATACCAAACTGTACAAACTACAATAAGCAAAATAAATAAGGCCATTTTGAAGATAAAGAAGAACCAAAAACACAAAATGGACTTACCTACAGTAAACAGGATCCAGTATTGTGCAGCAATACTCATCACCTCTAAAGAAATAGTGCACAGAAAAATAAGAGTAAGGAAGCCAAAGCTAAACCACACTCCTCCTAGGATGAAGCAAACTGAAGAAAAAATAAAGACCTTGTGCAAAGAGGTGGCACTAATTAAAGCCTACAATGAAGTGAGATCACATAAAGTTCTAGCAAAAATACGACAGCTGAAATTACAGAATTGCTTATTAACATACGAAGACCTCGCCTTCACAATTGCAAACAATAAACTTAAAATTCTGGCAGAGGCACAAAAACTAAGAAGATATATACAGAAACACAAAGAGAAGGGACAGAACAGACTCTTTAAAGAAAAACCCAACATTTTCTATAGAATGTTAAGTTGGAAGACACCCTGAAAGTAACTTGACCCCCAGATGAAGAAGAATCCAAAGAATTTGAGAGAAAAATTTATGAAGACAACAAACAAGCAAAAAGGATAAGCAAACTACTGAAGGAAGTAGAAACCATTTGAGCAAAATAAATGCCATGAAATGAAGTAACAATAGAAGAGGTAAGAAACACAATAAGTACTGCTGCTAACTGGAAGGCATCTGGCTTAGATGCTGTTCCATATTTTTGGATAAAGCACCTAACATTCCTGTACCAGGGTATGGCTGACTGCAAAAATACAATAATGCAGAAACCAGAGACAGCAGCAGAGTGGCTTACAACAGGGACAACCTTTCTACTCCCAAAATCCAACCAAACAAATATTCAAAAAAAATTACTGCCCAATAACCTGCCTTCCCATCATCTACAAACAATTTACAGTAATAGACGAAGAGAGAATTTACACACACCTAGACCAGAACAGCTTGATGGCAATTGAACAAAAGGAAAAGAAGATAAAGTCATATGGAACCAAAGACCAGCTACTATTGAAAAAAATCATCATGGAGTATAGCAAAAAAAGGCAGAGACCGGAGTGTGGTATGAATAGATTAAAAAAATGCATTTGACAGAATTTCTCATTCCTGGAAACTGAAATGTCTAAGCCTATAAAAGGTCCACTCCATTTTGATAAACTTCATCTCAACTACCATGTCTGCACTGACAAACAACCCTGCAACCTAACCATGAAAAGGGACAGATCACTATCCTAAACATAAAAACAAAACAAGAAATTTTTCAAGGTGATTCATTATCTCCCCTTACTGTTCTGCCTAAAATTAAACCCGTTAAGCACCCTCCTAAAGAACCTCGGCCATGGATTTAATATCAGCTCTCGCAAAGATCCAGAACCCCAAATAATTGCTCACCTCCTGTTTATGATGATTTGAAATTGTACATCTCCTGAAGCTCGCAACTGGAGGAGCAGATATAATTAGTTAAACAGTTTTCAGATGACATCAGAATGGCATTTGGGATTGACAAGTGTGCCAAAGCTACCTTCATTAATAGAAAGCTAACCTCAACTGCAAACATCAACCTCAATCAGGAGTGTGCTATTAAAAATTTGAACCCAGGTGAAACATACAGATACCTGGCTATCCAGAAAGGAGCCGACATATAGACCACAAGACACTAAGACATATTGTCATCAAGGAATACATCAGCAGAATGAAAAGGATCGTTAAGACCTCCGTCACTTCACGTAACAAAATCCAGGCTATAAATTAATTTGCAATCCTTGTGCTATGCTACAGTTTTGGCATCATCAACTGGCCACAAAATGAGCATCATAAACAATACCAAAACAAGAAAATTGTTGTATGCGTACCAAAATCAATGTATCCCAAGAGTCTACATACCAAGATCAAAAGGAGGTATGGGCCTAATTGAAATCGACCACACTTACAGATCAGCAATAATTGACATACAAACTTACCTAATGAGCTCCAATGACCCAAATATACAAATAATATTCAACCATGAAGTAAAAAGCTTAAAACAAAATCCAAAATTAAAGTAGATCAGCTCTTCTGGGAAAATGATGAAATGACCGAAACTCCCCCACCCTGTCCACAGATGAGCACAGTTCAATACTCAAAGCAGCAGAAGAAAGAATTCAAAAAGTTGGATCAGCAAAAAAGAAGAACAAATTGGGAAGACTACAAGTATAATGGTAGGTATGCAGCCCTCTTCCAAAAGCCTCATGTAGACCAAGAACTTACCCATGCATGGCTCATAAGGGGTGAACTATAAGCAAGAGATGAACGACTAATCATGACTGCACAAGACAGTGGCTTATAAACAAGGTGGCTCAGATCAACAATGGAAAAACATTGCAAAACCGATAAGTGTTGCTTCTGCCAAACAGAACTAGAAATAGTCACACATCTTATTGCTGGGTGTGAGGTACTGATGGCTGGAAGACTATACACTGCTTGAAACAACAAAGTGGTCACACTCATTCATTAGAAACTTTGCAAAAAGTACAATTTACCAGCACCAGAAAGAAACTGGGAGCACAACCCAGACTGCATAATGGAGAATGAGGAAGTGGTAGTCACTTGGGACACACCAATACCAACTGACAGAAAAATGGAGGGGAGAAAACCAAACATTGTCATCAAGGAAAAACAATCTTAAAAAAGCCTGGATAATTGAAGTATCAGTTCCTAGTGATTACTCAGTTCTAAGAATTGAGAGACAAAACATAACAAAATACCAAGAAATGCAGTCTGAGATATGTCAAATGTGGGACAAAAAAAAAACAGAAATCGTGCCTGTTGTTCTAGGGTCAAGAGGACTAACAAAGAAAAACTTTCAGGCCCATCTTGATATACTACCAATTACAAAAACTCCTTATGAACTGCAAAAAGAAGCATTTTTAGGTACAATGCAGGTCCAACGGTGAACCGTCACGGCAAGCTAAGAGTGAGATTAAGCAGTAGAATTAGACTATCTTAACTAATGAATGAGGTTCACTCCTGTTTTGATAGCAAGCACACCAAAAACAATTGGAGAAATTAAACAAGAGAAGCCATATTAGTGTAATGAATGTGGCAAAAGGTTTCCGCTTAAGAGTGGCCTTCTGAAGCATAGAAGAATTCATACTGGAGTGCAGCCATATTATTGTTTTGAGTGTGGAAAAGCATTCACCAGTAAAAGCGACCTTCAGGGCCATGGATAAAAACACAGTGGAGAGAAACCATAAAGTTGTTGTGTATGTGGCAAACAATTTATCTCCAGTACTGCTCTTGAAATACACACACATGGGTTCACACTGAAGAGAAGCCATATTGTTGTTCTGAATGTGGAAAACTATTTTCCACCAACAATGGTCTTCAATACCATTGTAAAATTCACTTTGGAGAGAAACCATATGGTTGTTATGAATATGGAAAACGATTTGTTGCCAGTAGCCCTCTTCAAAGACACAGACTGGACAATACAAGAAAAAAAAGAGAATAAGAAAAGTCATGTCATTTTCCAAAACTGTTTAACACAGTCCATGGCCCTGGGTGGTGGGGTGGCAGGATGGGGTAACAAAAGTGGCAGTGAAAAATGACTTAATGACTTGACAATGGGGTTCACTCCTGCCTTGAAAGTAAGCAAACCAAACCTTTGTTGAGAAGTTAACCAAGAAAGGAGGCCTGAAGGACTACACTGGAGGAATGGAGGACGTAGTTCCATTTGTTTGCAGTTTGTAGGAAAACATTTGTGTTCGTCATTTTTATTTTTGAAATTGATTTCATTTGAAGGAAAAAAAAACATTTCATACACTCAACTCTAACTTACAGTATACAAAGAAAAAATAATGCTACGTACAATCAAGTCAATCGTAATAAAACAGAATTCAATCCCTCCCTACCTGAGAGAAATAGAGGAGAGCCAACAGCAAGAGAAAATCTTTAAATACAACAAAGAAAGGAAGAATGTCCTTTTCCCCAATATAAATGCTTTTTCAATTTTTTTTTAATTAGCCATGTTTTAAAACAAGTTTTGAACAGATCCTCCAAGTGGGAATTTGATGAATAGAACATCAGCTACACAATGACTTACAAAAGGTGGGATGAGATTCTTGCTATTGACCAAGATAAGTCTATGTGCCAGTAGTGTGCTGTTGGCCATTTCAATCAGTTTGCCCTTCTCCACTTTAAGCCCCTCCTTGAGCCCACCTCACACAGCTGTTAATGGGTCACGAGTGATTGTGACACCAAGGCTGTTTGATAGCCATTCAAAAATGTTTGTCCAGAATGATGTTAATTTGGTGCACTCCCAAAAACATGTGGCCCAGTGACGCTGGAGCTCGATTGCAACACTCACAGGTTGGATCTTGACCTGGGTACATTTTGGCCAATTTTAAATGTGATAAATGGGATCAATGAAAGATTTTAAGTTGAATGATTGAATGCTTTCCTCATATGGAGCTGGAGTGTATTCTAGACATGGCTGCCTTCCACGTCCCTTCTGAGATATTAAGTAAAAGATCCTTTCTCCTGCATTCTCTGGAATCATTGAAAGAAAGAGACTTTAAAATTCTGTTCGAGTCTTCAAGACTGATCGGTATTTTGTATTGGAATAGAAATGGGTGGGAGGTGTGGAAAATTGGGCAATTTCCTTTTAGAAAAGTTTCTGATTTGCAAGTAGTGGAGAAATTGTGTTGATGGAAGTTAAATTTGAAGTGTAATTGTTCAGAAGATGCAAAGACATTATCTATATGCAGTTCTCTTCTCTAAATGTGTTAATTCTGCACATTTTCCAAGCATTATACATTTATGTTTAAACATTTTGAGATTTACATGTTTTTCTTTACCTGTTTCTGTTCAGATACTGGATTTTGTTATTACTATCTGAGTTTGTGTTTAGCAGGTTGCTCTGCACATCTCTATTAATGATCTCATTGACAGTCTGTAATGTGAAGAGGTGGACAGAGAGGACAGGCCAAGTAGAAGCCACTGTTGTCGATGCTACAGTACGTCCATCATATCGGTGACACGAGATAATATCCTTTAGAATTTTCAAAGGTGCAAGTTAATTTTGTGAATAATGATGCCATCAAGCTCATGAAAGGCTGACTCTGTAAATTAGAAATCCCCCATGGCGTCTGAGCACAGGTCAGACCTTTTAAATGATGTTCACACATGTTGTCAGTAACAAGACATTCTGATGAGGACAAACTCCTTTAGCAGAAGCGACATTGGGGCATTGCACCAGCGGCAGAAGCTGCAGCTTTCCTTTTGGTGATTAAATGTGCAATATGTGTTTGAATATAAATGAATATTCTAGTAATTGTGAAGTGTGTTCTTGTGCATAATTCTCACTTGTGTACAAATGAGCCTCTCGTTGCTACGGAATACTTCATTGTTTTAAGTGTTTATGGATTGACGTTCACAAACGTGAAACCGAACATTTCCAAGGTAAATTTGTAATTTGTACAAATCCATTAACATTTAAATATACAATACACAAATTCACAACTGAAATTTACTTTTATGTAATATCAGTCTGCTATAGACTATCATGTAGACACATTTCTAATTTCGTGTAATCTACTATATAATAAAACATTAAATTCTGTGTCCTGTCCCTTTCAGCAATTTTGTAGCAATGGAGGACTGTACCTCTTTGAGGAGGTCAGGACATGGAGTGTTGGTCATTACACTGGTAAAGGATTCCGAGTATTCCAACAGCAGCTCCATAAGAAAGATGGCCAGTTTAATTGAGGATATGTAAAAAAGCATACGTGTGTATTTGAGTAGGTGTGTGTGTGTGTGTGTGTGTTCTACAGTAAAGAATACAGAAAAAAAGATCAGTAAATTACACAAAAGTCCACTAGATGTCAGTATTACTCTCTAATGAGTCTAGTTACTAACTTGCCGGCGCTATGAAATTGAAAGCAATAAAGTACGTCAATAAAAAGCAGCAAAAAAGTATTTATATTAATGTAATAACACGAAAATATAATTGAAATAGTTTTTACTGTATGTAAATAACACTGATGCAAACATTCTTAATACGTAAACACCAAACAGTATACTGTACTTTAAACAACGTTAAATCATAATTGTATAACAAATAGGTAATGTGAGATAAAGACAAATGAACTTACTTTGGGTCATTAAAGGCACACTTTCTTATTGATTTGGGATAATACGGACACTTAGGTATTGCAAATTACTATTTCTGTATGGGGAAATGACAGGTACATGCATCGCGTTCTCTTAATGAACATCCCATAATACTACATGCTCATGTTCATTCTGGGACGCTCACACTGAAATGTGAGACGTGTATCCCGATTGGTGCCGTCTCTCTAACAAATCTAATTGGTCAGTTTGACTTTGGTCTGATTGGCCACTTTTGCTTTGGTTTCTCAATCAATTAAATTGCTCAGTTTGGTGCTAAGATCTCCGATTGGTCAGTTTGGCTCCGGTCTGATGATCAATTTGTCTATTTTGCAGAGTGAGTGCAGCAGCCAATAGCAGGTGGGGAAGCTGAGCTCCGTTGAGAGCTGCACAAAGCTCTAGTCTCGATATGGAAACTTGAAGTTTCCAGGCAACACTTGAATGTGCCATTATGAATTAAACGTGAACATGGCCGGCAGTGCTAAGGTATGCCACTGCAGTGGGTAGCTAGGGGCGTTCCGCCCCGGACGGCACATTTTTGGGGGAGGCATTATTTGCCGAAAGGCTCAGTACAATTAGTGTGTAAGTAGCAGTGTTCGGAAAAATATCACTCATGAATGAAATAAGTAAAAAAATCTCTGATTTGTATCTACAGATGCTTCAAAAATAATTTTCAGACTGTCCTTCTGTGACGGTATCAGACACATCAGTTGAAATTTATGAGGCAATAACAAAAATAAACAAACATTACACCGATAATAATTTCTAGGAAGATAAACAACAATTTTACAATTTATAATTTCGTTTCGTTATCAGTCCGAATGCGTTCTTGTTCTGCGCAGAAAACATCCCCACCTACCACTTGTACACTACACTGGTTCTGGTTTTCGCAGCGTAATTATATTAAACTAACTAGCCATGTGCGCCCAACTACGTTGCGCGTGTTAAAGTTGTCTGTGAAGGGCTCCCTGTTTAAACGCGGCTGCCAGCCGTGAACTGGGCCCTTCGTCGCACAGCATTATGATTTTTTATAAGGGAAACAAAATTACAAAACAAAACCCTTGGACATTGATTCGATAGGAACGGCCTACTCGGAATCACTGTCCGAATAGTAATTATGTGGTGGTGGAGGAGCATTTCTGCTTCTCTCCATTCACAGTCCGTCTCGTTTTCATGATGCTGTCGTTTCCTCTCACGATCTCTTCTCAACCTTTCTCCAATCTCACAGGTTACTTTGTGGCAATCCAAAGAGTAAGGAAGAACCAATGCTTCTTTCTTGAACTCCAAACGCCGACTGATGGAAAATCACAGAAGTGTGCCCGACTTATATACTCTGACTGCTGACTCCAAGAAGTGGCTGAACATTCGATTTGGACGAAGTGCTGCCAACGACGGTCGATAGAAACACAAAAAACCACAGCCTCGACAACGAAGCAGGTGTCGACGCCAGGGGGGTATTTTTCGTACGTGGATTACTCGCTTAGCCGGATGTAATTGTCGATGATTTGGCCTGATCCTGGATCTGTCGGTTTTTTGAAACGCTTGCTGGAAGCGTTGTCATAGCAACACATCCAAATCCGCGAACCTGCTCGGAGCAGGTTTGTTCTACGTAAACAAGGATTAGTTTACACACGTGATCAGTGACTGTGCGTGGAAGTCATCCAGTCAGGGCTTCGCCATTCATGAATGAGCGACCAATTGATATTGGTGCGCAAATTATACGAAGAGAATTTCATATAGAGAGGGTTTTGCGCGATCGGCAAGATTCTTTATTGCCCCCGGAGGAAATTCTGTACGAAAGATACCGCTTTAGCCGAGGGGGAATATTGTACCTCAAAGATTTATTAGTTCCGTATATTCGAAGTCAAACTTGGCGAAGTCGGGCTCTCACAACCACACAGACAGTAGGCATTGCTTTGAGGTTTCTTGCAAGCGGCACTTTCTTATATAGTGTAGGCCCAGGGTCGGCAACCCGCGGCTCTGGAGCTGCATGCGGCTCTTCAGCCTCCTTGTAATGGCTCCTTTTAGCCTTGACAAAAAAAAAAACAAAAAAACATGAAAATGAATAACGGCAATTTCTTAATTTAATTTGTAGTACTAGAGTGTTGTACCGTGTTAGCCATTATGAATGTAGAGAAAAGCCAAGCAAAATGACACCTTTTATTGGCTAACTAGAAAGATTACAATATGCAAGCTTTCGAGGCAACTCAGGCCCCTTCTTCAGGCAAGATGTAATCAACATCTTGCCTGAAGAAGGGGCCTGAGTTGCCTCGAAAGCTTGCATATTGTAATCTTTCTAGTTAGCCAATAAAAGGTGTCATTTTGCTTGGCTTTTCATCCATCCATCCATTTTCCAACCCGCTGAATCCGAACACAGGGTCACGGGGGTCTGCTGGAGCCAATCCCAGCCAACACAGGGCACTAGGCAGGAACCAATCCTGGGCAGGGTGCCAACCCACCGCAGGACACACACAAGCACACCCACACACCAAGCACACACTAGGGCCAATTTAGAATCGCCAATCCACCTAACCAGCATGTCTTTGGACTGTGGGAGGAAACCAGAGCGCCCGGAGGAAACCCACGCAGACACGGGGAGAACATGCAAACTCCACGCAGGGAGGACCCGGGAAGCGAACCCAGGTCCCCAGGTCTCCCAACTGCGAGGCAGCAGCGCTACCCACTGCGCCACCGTGCCGCCCTGCTTGGCTTTTCTCTTAATTTAATTTGTATATATATATATATATATATATATATATATATATATATATATATATATATATATATATATATATATATATATATATATATATATATATATAATATGTTTATTTACTACTACTACTGTTATACACTTTAACATCTAATTTTTATTTTTATTTTTTATTTATAATTTGTCAACTAAAATATGCGTCACATCTACGTCTACCTCGCCTTTACCTGCAGGCGGCTTCTGGAGTGTGTGACCCCTGCACTAACCATGAATAAATCCCAAAAATGAAAAATCCCAGAAGAGAATAGAGAGTTTAATTCTGCGTGGACAGAAGCATTTGCCTTCACCGCCAACGACGCTGACTTACCGGTGTGCTTAATATGTGGCGATAAATTATCGAACAACAAAAAATGTAACGTTGAAAGACATTTTCGAAACAAGCACTCAGCATTCACTGAAAAATACCCAAGTGAAGATGAGCGAAAGAGAGCAATTTCGGAACTGCAACGGAAAGCTGAACAGAGCAAACATACTTTCAAGAAGTGGATCACTTCTCCACAATCAACTACAGCTGCTAGTTTTGTGGCAGCTCAAGAGATCGTAAGGAGGGGTAAGCCGTTCACAGACGGAGAATACATGAAAGAATCGTTCATAAAAATATCAGAGCATCTATTCTCTGACTTTAAATGTTTTGGCGTAGGATGTTTTGGTGTTTGAGCGCATGATGACAGTGTTTGCCAGAGATGTACAGAAAGGTACGCTCTCTCACTTCCCCACCCTGAGAGAGTTCAAAGCAGTGAACATTCACATAAATTGTGATTATTTCCACCGTACAATTATTGCAATGCAAGCTGCATTTAGAGAAAGATTCAGTGAGTTCAGAAAGGAAAAAAAACACTCTCTCCTTCCCTGGACATCGACCCATCCCTGCTGAACACATCCGCATTCACAGGAGTAAGTAAGCCCGATCTAGAAACTGAACTGGCCGCATAGCGGATAAAGATTTATGGGTGTCCAAGTTCAACTGCCTGACAGCGGATCTTGAAGAAGTCGCCCGTCAGAAGGCTACTCTCGCTAAAGAGCACAAATGGACTGATATTGAAAACCTCCCCAAACCCGACAAACTTGTTTTCGATACATGGAGTGCCATTCCCGAAACATATATGAACATGAAAAAATATGCATTTGGAGTTCTGTCCATCTTTGGCTCAACATACTTATGTGAGCAAGTTTTCTCAAGCATGAACTTCATAAAGTCCAAATATCTCTCCCACCTCACACATGAGCCTGCAGTCCTGTGTGAAGGTCAAAGTCACATCGTATAGCCCCGACATAGAACAACAACAACATTTACAGTGGTGTGAAAAACTATTTGCCCCCTTCCTGATTTCTTATTCTTTTGCATGTTTGTCACACAAAATGTTTCTGATCATCAAACACATTTAACCATTAGTCAAATATAACACAAGTAAACACAAAATGCAGTTTTTAAATGATGGTTTTTATTATTTAGGGAGAAAAAAAATCCAAACCTACATGGCCCTGTGTGAAAAAGTAATTGCCCCCTTGTTAAAAAATAACCTAACTGTGGTGTATCACACCTGAGTTCAATTTCCGTAGCCACCCCCAGGCCTGATTACTACCACACCTGTTTCAATCAAGAAATCACTTAAATAGGAGCTGCCTGACACAGAGAAGTAGACCAAAAGCACCTCAAAAGCTAGACATCATGCCAAGATCCAAAGAAATTCAGGAACAAATGAGAACAGAAGTAATTGAGATCTATCAGTCTGGTAAAGGTTATAAAGCCATTTCTAAAGCTTTGGGACTCCAGCGAACCACAGTGAGAGCCATTATCCACAAATGGCAAAAACATGAAACAGTGGTGAACCTTCCCAGGAGTGGCCGGCCGACCAAAATTACCCCAAGAGCGCAGAGACGACTCATCCGAGAGGTCACAAAAGACCCCAGGACAACGTCTAAAGAACTGCAGGCCTCACGTGCCTCAATTAAGGTCAGTGTTCACGACTCCACCATAAGAAAGAGACTGGGCAAAAACGGCCTGCATGGCAGATTTCCAAGACGCAAACCACTGTTAAGCAAAAAGAACATTAGGGCTCGTCTCAATTTTGCTAAGAAACATCTCAATGATTGCCAAGACTTTTGGGAAAATACTTTGTGGACTGATGAGACAAAAGTTGAACTTTTTGGAAGGCAAATGTCCCGTTACATCTGGCGTAAAAGGAACACAGCATTTCAGAAAAAGAACATCATACCAACAGTAAAATATGGTGGTGGTAGTGTGATGGTCTGGGGTTGTTTTGCTGCTTCAGGACCTGGAAGACTTGCTGTGATAGATGGAACAATGAATTCTACTGTCTACCAAAAAATCCTGAAGGAGAATGTCCGGCCATCTGTTCGTCAACTCAAGCTGAAGCGATCTTGGGTGCTGCAACAGGACAATGACCCAAAACACACCAGCAAATCCACCTCTGAATGGCTGAAGAAAAACAAAATGAAGACTTTGGAGTGGCCTAGTCAAAGTCCTGACCTGAATCCAATTGAGATGCTATGGCATGACCTTAAAAAGGCGGTTCATGCTAGAAAATCCTCAAATAAAGCTGAATTACAACAATTTTGCAAAGATGAGTGGGCCAAAATTCCTCCAGAGCGCTGTAAAAGACTCATTGCAAGTTATCGCAAACGCTTGATTGCAGTTATTGCTGCTAAGGGTGGCCCAACCAGTTATTAGGTTCAGGGGGCAATTACTTTTTCACACAGGGCCATGTAGGTTTGGATTTTTTTTTCTCCCTAAATAATAAAAACCACCATTTACAAACTGCATTTTGTGTTTACTTGTGTTATATTTGACTAATGGTTAAATGTGTTTGATGATCAGAAACATTTTGTGTGACAAACATGCAAAAGAATAAGAAATCAGGAAGGGGGCAAATAGTTTTTCACACCACTGTATTTATATAGCACATTTTCATACAAAAAGTAGCTCAAAGTGCTAGAGATGATCTGCAGCGAACTTCAGAAACAGAAGTCACATTAAACAGGTGAGAACAATAGCATTTAATAGGCTAATATTTAAAAAAAAAAAAAACACATTCATTTCAGACCCGGAGCTGATGTTGGTTTTTTTGTATGTTCAGGTGCTTCAGTTGATTGCTGGCTGAGAGGGAAACCTGAAGAGGATGAGAGCACACTGAAATGGAATTTTATGTTTACTTTTTTAAAGCTGCTAAGCTACAGCTAAATGTTTTATTTATATTAAAGTGGGCTAGTTTTTATTTTAATTTTACACAGGTATAGGAAGGACTCAAATAGGCCTGCAGAGTTCAGTTAAATTTATTTCAAAGTAGGCCTACACATGCACACTGCACTTCTGTTTGTTGTATTCCGTGGTTGTAACATGTAAAATCTAAAAAAAGATTAAAACTTTTAAAAGTTTATAGGCTGTGTTATGTTTTGCGGCTCCAGACTATTTTTCTTTGGAGGAAGAGGGGGCAAAATGGCTCTTTTGATAGTGAAGGTTGCAGACCCCTGGTGTAGGCGATGCGGAACATCTATCGAAAAGTGCAGTTTGCCAGGCAATTCGTAAAGTCTGTTTGGCTCTGAAACATTTCCTTCAGGTTTTCATTGTGTTTCCTGGACACCTGCGTGTGCAGACAATAAAAGAGGCGTTTCATGCCATTGCAGGTAGGTAATACACAGGCAAAAACACCCACAGTTTCATAAAGAATCCCACAATCAGCCTAACATTCTCATTACCAGGATTTCCAAATGTGATTGGGGCACATGGAACTGATCAGAGTGGAGTTTGATCAAACATTATTTGGAAAGTGTACCTCTCCTCCTGATGAATAATCAGACACAGTGTCTTCATCAAATATTTGACCTTCGTTAATATCTCGTTGGTCAGACACAGGTTCGAGGGATATGACATTCCCTGCAATTGACCCAACAAAAAAGAGGGCTATATGGAACATACCTATATGGCACACATGGAGGACAAATATGCAATGACCATCCTTTACCTGAAATGAAGTGACCACTACTTCCTGCCACTGGTTCTGAGGAGGAGCTTCCCCCTGATGCCCTCAGAAACAGGGCGATGGGCATTTTGCTGGAGAGCCAACTCTTCTGCAGGGGTTAGGTCTGGACAGCGTGGACCTCCACCTGTTTTCTGCTTGTCTGCCTCCTTATTAGCTTTAAAATTAATGTTTTTTATATTATATATGATTCTTTATGTCAACAATTCTTTAAATAGTTATATACCAATATTTACCAGTTTGAAGTATATTCTTGTACTTCACTTTAACCTGTTCCCATGTTCTCCTTGTGTTCACGTTTGATCTGGAATTATGACATATTAAATAATAATTAATCTGACACATAGGACATGAAACGCTGCATTCACTAAGTACAATGTACACTACTTAGCGTTTAATTTTTTCGGCCACTTTTTGCCAGCCATCTTTTCTGGTCTGGGCTGCTTTTGCAGTGTTACCGCTTGTGTATATTAAATCTTGAAATTCTTCGTGTCCTTCGAATAAAAGGTCTTGCGCCGCGTGTGTGAAAAAAAATGCGCCCGTTCTTTCGTCATTTTGTTACAGCCAATCAAAGACTTGCTGATCATGTTCTCTAGACTCAATATATATGGGCTTTTCACTCAGCGCGGGCGCGCGCATTCATCTCGCATGATTAGATCCAGCTACACTAATCTAATACACGGCTGCGTTTGAAAAACCGACTTATCTGGATGAGTTTCTCTGGCATTAACTCATTCAAGATGAGGCACCTGATCTTGGATGGTTTAAGCGACGTACGAAAAATACCCCCCAGATCTAAACACAAAGAGTGGTATCAACAGTGTTTGTAAACAAAAGTAACAACCAAGGTGTTGTGTATTCAGCCAGTGCAAACAGCACGTAGTCTCCTTTAGTTCAATCCTCTTTAATCACCACACTCCAACCTCATCCAACGATCCTCTCCCTCACTTCCTCTCCTCCTCCATCACTACTGCCCTCTACTGAACACAGCAGAACACCACATGAATTCGCGGACAAACAAAGATCAAGATCCAAATGAAGATTATATATAAAGATAATCAGAGCAGGGCTTATCAGTGCCTCTATACTATATTCTTGTCTAGTAGGTGTGAAAAATGATTGCTGTTTCTCAATATAGGAATACATCTATGCAAAATGTATCCTAATTTTTCTCTATACGTAATTTTAATTTTCTATTTAAATAGGTTAACATATTCAGATATTTTGGAGGGCAGCAAATTGAAGCACCGCCCCGCCCTGAGGCCACTGTGCCAATGATCCATAAATGCGCTCAGATGTATCACATAAAATACAAAGTTCCCTCGTAACCTCTGAATTATCAGCTCAATAAGGTGTGAAACATCTTGACAACCTTATTTGTTCCAGATCATTTAGTTGTTTGTCCAATGTACTCCATTTGTTGCGCAAGGCATCATATTTTAATAGTGGCATCATATTCCAAGCTATCCTTCCACAGGTCCAGGATGAGTAACTTTACTCTTGCAGTACAAAGAACAAGGAACAATTAAAGACACGCCCATATTTGTTATTATGGTGAACAATATAATGAGGTAAATACCAGAATTCTTCAGTGGCTGTCATTTCTACATGAGCTTGAACTCTTACATCCCCAGAATCTACCAGGTTTAATCTATGTGGTTGTCCATACTTATCTTTAAAGCTCTTCATGCTGCTGTCTATGGGTATGCATCAGGCATGTAAGCTTTGTCTCATTTGTATGCACTTGGAAATTTAAGATGTCCAAATAACACTCTATACATATATTGGCATGCAAAGGTTCAGGCCCTCTTGCTTAAAAAGTCTGCTACTGTGAACAGTTAAGTGAGCAGAAGATGAACTGATAACCAAAAGGCAAAAACTCAAAAGATGACACATTTTCTTAATATTTTAAGCAAGATTACATTTTTATTTTTATCATTCACTGGTACAAAACACCAAAAAAATTGAAATGGGACTGAAGCCAAAGTTTGGGCACCTGACATGGTCAGTACATAAGACCCCTTTTGTCAAATATCACAGCTTGGAAACGCTTTTTGTAGCCGACTAAGAGTATTTTTGCTCTATCTATCTATCTATCTATCTATCTATCTATCTATCTATCTATCTATCTATCTATCTATCTATCTATCTATCTATCTATCTATCTATTGTTACAAAAATGAGACATAAACAGATAAAGGTTTGGGGCAGCTACCCGTATAATATGGTATCCTGGCTGCAAAGTTGTTTTTTTATCAATAAACAGCACTGATGTGCATACAACTGAGTCCAGAACAAGACTGAGGGAATAGGGAAAGGGGAAGACAGGCAGTGAGGTCATAGGGATCTGGCTCATGTTCTTCAGCCATTGGTTCGAGCCCGGACGTGACATCACAGGGGCCGGAGCCGGTAAGGTCTTATTCCATTGGCTCAGTCCCGAAAGTGACGTCAAGAGAGCCAGGTGGAATCTCCCAGGAATGGTATACAGGTAAGAGAGAAAAAGAGTCAGTGCACTCTGCCACATCCCGGCATGCCTCAGAACTGCCTTCACTCAAGCCCTTTAGCTGCCTCCCATGCGCACGTGTGTGACACTATCTATCTATCTATCTATCTATCTATCTATCTATCTATCTATCTATCTATCTATCTATCTATCTATCTATCTATCTATCTATCTATCTATCTATCTATCTATCTATCTATCATCCTCTTTTTAACTTCAACTTATCTACGGATGTCGTGCTGTTTGCCTCTAGAATTTTCTGGTATTTATTTAAATCCATTCTTCCCTGTGTCACTGGCTGCAACAGAAGCCTAAAGCCTGATTGATCCACCACCATGTTTAACAGTTGGAGACATGTTCTTTCCTGAAATTCGGCCTCCTTTTTTCTCCAAACGTACCTTTGCACATCGAGACCAAAAAGTTCTATTTTGACTTCATCAGTCCACAGGATTTGCAAATGTCAGGTGCTGAATTTTGTGGCTTGGATGCATTAAATGTTTTCATCTGCTGACTCTGCCATGAAGGTCATATTTGTGGAAGTGTCGCTGCACAGTAGAACAGGGCATCACCACTGAAGAGTCTGCTAAATCTTCCTGAAGGTCTTTTGTAGTCAAACGGAGGGTTTTATTTGCCTTTCTACCAATTCAATAAAAAGTTTTCTTGCTCTCCCAGACCTCAACTTGACCTCCTCTGTTCCTGTTAACTGCCATTCCTTAATAACATTACAGACTAAGAAAACAGCTACCTGGAAACACCTTGCTATGTTTTGTCATTATCAAACATCAGTTCTTTTATTTCTCAGAGTGCTAGGCAGCTACAGTATATGCTTGCAGCTATATGTCTTGCTATATGCTTCCTGTCTTGCTATATGGTTGTGAGACATGGACACTATCCAGTTACCTGAGATGAAGACTGAACTCCTTTGGTACTGTGTCTCTCCGGAAAATCCCTGGGTACCGTTGGTTTGACTTTGTGTTGAATGAGCGGTTGCTCATGGAGTCCCGAATGAGGCACATTATCTGCATTGTGAGGGAGTGTCAGTTACGGCACTATGGCCATGTGGCACGTTTCCCTGAGGGTGATCCGGCTCGTAAGATCCTCATTGTTGGGGACCCGAGTAGGTGGACCAGGCCAAGGGGTCACCCACGTAACACCTGGCTGCGTCAGATAGAGGGTCATTTCCGGAGGGTGGGACTGGACCGTGTGTCTGCCTGGGGGGGTTGCCAACCGGGATGCCGAGTTGTTTCGCCATGTAGTGGGTGCAGCAATGCACTGTACCAGTGCATGCTCCCCAACTTGACTTCACTTGACTTGTTAAGCAGCTGCTTAGAGGAGCCCATGGCTACTTATTGTTGGGATGGTTTGAGGAGTCTGAGAATTAACAGAGCTTTTCAATCTGCATTACCAGGAGCTTCCTAATGATGACTGTGAACAAGCCACAAGCCTAATAAGCTAATGAAAGATCTGAGACCTTAAATATATTGGGGTGCCCAAACGTATGCATGGTGCTCCTTTTCTTTTTTTCACTGTACAATCGTACAAAACAAAAGCAATAAACTAATCTTGAATTTAATAACACTGAAAAGAAATGTCATCTTTAACTTTATGCCTTTTGATGATCAGTTCATCTTCTACTCACTTACGTGTTCACAGTAACAGACATTTTAAGCAAGGGGGACCAGACTTTTGCATGCCACTGTATTCTGTTCAGTAAGGTGTGCATGCTTATTAATAAGACTCTCAAGTGCCATTGTAAGAAGGAGAGAGTCACTTTCCTTACCAATCTCAAAATAAGGCAGGGTTGGCTTTGGAATGTGTGGAGATTAATATGTGGAGATTAATATCATCCACATATTTGCAGCAAGAAAACAAACAGATTATGGTGTGGCTGGTGCTGGGTACACTAGATAATGAATCAGTGAAGATACTGCAGATCTGCCAGATGATAATAAGGTCTTTTACTGTCTGAAGCAGGTCTGTTTAATTGGACATCTGTGAAGTGAGCCACCCCATAAGGGGGTGCATTTGGGTTCAGAACAGATATTGCTCCGGTCAGTTGCTACCACTGTACCCTGTCACCTATGTGCATATAGTAGCTCAAACCCTTACTGTCCTTTGATGCATTATATGGTGTGTTCTTAATAAACTTAGTTGTAGTGGCAGCGGGATTCTGTAATGTGCCTTCGCCGTGCAGTTTTGTTGCCCACATCGTTAAAGTGAATATTAGGAGGTGTCACTTTTGGCAGTGTAATTATTCGATCTCTATTACAATGTTAAGGATCTGGTGGATAACATACTGTAATGGCGCTGACAAGTTACATCAGCCACAGATGAGTCACCCAAATATGAGCTGGCGTTACATCACAAGTGGCAGGGGCACTGATATAAATTGCATGAATGCAAAGTCGTCTGCTTTTCCAACTAGTGCAGCAAAAGGAATGCAGTCCTTTGAAGGATACTGAGCCACCTCAAAAAGCAATCTAAAGAGCAGATAATCCATTCATTGCACCAGTCAGTGACGATGTAACTTTTGTGTCAGAAGTGGGATGAGAAGACCTACAGTCTGACTTAGAAGAGCACCATGTGCCTCAGAAACATAAAACGGACCTGCTTGGTTCTTCGGAGAACTTACTGGAGAGTCTCAAGGTTCAAATCCACAATCTGTAGTAAAATTTGCACCAGCATCAGCACTACAGGGGAGAAGACAGCTAAGAGACCGCCATGTCCGCTGCTTCACCTTCT
This sequence comes from Erpetoichthys calabaricus, assembly GCF_900747795.2. Taxonomy (NCBI): domain Eukaryota; kingdom Metazoa; phylum Chordata; class Cladistia; order Polypteriformes; family Polypteridae; genus Erpetoichthys; species Erpetoichthys calabaricus. The sequence goes on along the minus strand of NC_041394.2, from coordinate 343,492,439 downwards.
TCATCTGCTAAGCTCCATTAGTCTGGGTGTGTGGATGCCGGCAGAGCTTCAGCCTCATGGAGTTGGGGAAAAGTGTATCAGAGTTGCCACTGACCCCAAGTGAGCTGTGAGAAGCAGGGCTGGTGATAAAAATGCACAGCCAAAGGACAAGGCAGACTGCAGAGGCGTTGTGAAGCAGCAGCGGGAGGAGACTATCAAAGCTGAGATCAAGACCTGGGGCTTCATGTACTGTATAAACGGTGTGTACACACAAAAATGTTGCATGCACTCATTTCCACAATCATGTCAAGATATATAAAAACTAAACTTGATGTAACGCTATACACATTTTCAAGGCAGCCTCACACCATACGTACGCACATTTCTGCTGGGTTTTCGCAAACTGGTGGCACCCAACGTTAAAGCAGTGCTACCGTTTCTGTGTGGTTTCATTTTCATTTTTAGATTTGAATCCATGATGCATGCTTTATCAAATACACCAAAATTATTTCCATATCATTTACAAACTTAAGGCACTCGATTGTGATCACTTTGTAACAATATAATGGTGCACAAAATGGACAAACTATTCCAACTACAATGGCTACTATAGCTTTGTTAGATGTTGTACATGGAAGAATTAGAAGATAGAAACAAATTTAGAGATCATATTTGCATAATGATGACTGGCACCTAAGTCGATTTTGATTTCCAAGAGCTATCCTCTTAGAGCTCTGTACTAAACTGGTACTGGCTTTACAAAGGCAGACTTTGAGGAATTGTGCTCTACCTGCTCCTGGGCAAGTTCTGTACTCCCTCAGTTTTTCAGCCACAAGAGTTTTTCAACATGAACTGGTTGACCAATCGGTTATTTCTCAGTCATCACTGAGTCACTCCTTGCTAGCTGTATGGGTTGATATTATCTGCTTGTCATCCAGACATATTAGATTTCCTTACACTGTGGTTGAACAGGCAAACATCAATTCACAGCAACTTTAGACCAGCTATGTTATATGGGTTGGAGATGGTGGCAGTGACCAGACAGCAGGACACAGAGCTGGAGGTGGCAGAATTAAAGATACTAAGATTTGCTTTGGGTGTGACGAGGATGGACAGGATTAGAAATGAGGACATTAGATGGTCATCTCAAGTTGGACAGCTGGGAGACAAAGTCAGAGAGGCGAGATTGTGTTGTTTTGGACATGTGTAGAGGAGAGATGCTGGGTATACTGGGAGAAGGATGTTAAGGATACAGCTGCCAGGTAAGAGGAAAAGAGGAAGGCCTAAGCGAAGGGTTATGGATGTGGTGAGAGAGGACATGCAGGTGATGGGTGTAACAAAGCAAGATGTAGAGGACAGGAAGAGATGGAAGAAGATGATCCTAAAGGGAGCAGCTGAAAAAAGAAGAAGATTTGGAGCAGTCAACTGCACACAAATTGCTATAAAGGTGCCTTTAGTGAATGAATTTGCTTATGTAAATAGAAAACATTTCCATTCTTTTCAAGTGCAAAGTATCTGTGATATGAAAATGCATCTCATTAATGTTGTGGTGAGGTGGTCTGGCTCAACTCATGATTCATTCATTCTGAGAACCAACCTGAAAATGGCATTTCCTGTGATGGCTCACGTATCGGTAAGATAAAACGTTTAATATTACACCTTTGCTCAAAACTGTAAGTTATCTGTATGATGTAACCATCTAACACGATTACTTAGGTAACAGCGAGTACTCACTGAAGACATGGCTTCTCACCCTGCTCGCCAATCCGCTGACTGAACAAGAGTGCCGTTATAATGGCCTCCACTCTCAGGCTCAGGTGTTGGTAGAACATACTATAGGGCAACTTAAGGGCCATTGGAGCCACCTGACTGGTGAGGTGCTGCTTTATAGAGCATAGAAAGAGCGCTGCATTGTGCAAGCGTGTAATGTGCTGCAGGTGGCTTGCCTGTACCTGAAGATAAGCAGTATAATGAACCTGACCCTGACCCATCAAATGATCAGCCAAATCACACAGCGTTACAACTTTGTTTAAATGTATTTAACAGAAGGAAACATTAAGTAATCAGATGCAACATTTACTTTTTAACCAATTAATTTAATTTGTGGTCAATATCACTTAGTACAGCATTTATATTCCTATTTCATTGGCCAAAGTATCTTACAGTATCCACTACTCCATTTTGTGAATTCAGAAAAGTCGCCCAGATGGTTGCCCAGCGGTTTCCAGGGCAGGGGTGTGTGTGCAGCGAGTACCCACAGATGTGCTGGGCACAGCAGCACCATCACTGCCTGGAGTCGTATACCCAGCACAGGACTCACGTTTTGTAATATTCTCTGAAGCAAAATAAACAGTAATACCACATCTGCTGCCTGCCTGTTTGTCGTATTAAACATGCAAATAATTTTAAAAAGTAGGCATAATGGTAGGCGAAAAAAAAAATTTAAAACTCTCCTTCAACCGTGGTGATGTCAGACTCCCCCTCACCTATTGGTAAAGTACCGGTTTTAAGGGTCTCGCCAATAACAGTGTGAGCGCCTGTATTCTACTGCCTCCTCCAGTGGTGTTGACACTCCGATGGTGGGTTACAATGTGAATTACACGTCGACATTGATATGTGACCACTTCTTTTGTATTTATTTTGAGCACTGTGCGACTCTCTGAACTTGAACTGTTGAGTGACTCCGTCGCACTATGCCATGCCATCAATTTCCTTTTGTTGCTTATACCACTGCTTACGCCTCCCAATAGTACGTTTTTCCTTTTCATCCACTTCACTGAGCAGGACCTTCATTTTGCTGTGACTGAAATTCTCCTTTTTTTACACAGGCTTTTGTCATTGTCTTTTAACAAAACAGGGAATGGAAGTGGATTTTATATTGATATGCATTTTCAAATAGGAGTAATTCTGAGAAGGGAGATGTAGGCGCTGCATGTGCGTTAAGTTTCATGTTTACTGGGATTTATAAGGGAAAGTGCACAGGAAGTGCATCTGGATTTTTTGTGTGTTTACATATTTCAAGTTTTGTTCATATGCCAAGTTTTAGTGTGAATTGTATGCAAGGTGTGATACATGAGGCCTCTGGAACGTGGTTTGCAGCTCCAGTTCAATTAAGGAAAACAGCCAAAAGACCAGTACATCTGCATCTCAACACTAGGTGGTTCGCCTACTTTCTTACAATTGATCCCCGTTGAACGCATCTTCTGCACCACCTGATAGCGCAGCACTCAACATGCCAGCTGTGCCATTTGATGACACTGCAGTCACAATCCCTACTGATGAGCTCTCCTCACCAGCTGCACGACTGAAGTGAGAGAAAAGACCGTGCTGCCATTTCAATGTGTTTGTGCACCTTTTCAAGGAGTTGGAAGTGGTGTTTTGGATGGCGACTTCAATGGGAGGGCTATATAACGGCGCTGACAAGTCACCCAGTTGTGAGCTGGCATTACATCATCAGTTGCAAGAGAGACTATATAAATGGCAAGTCAGTAAAGGCGCATAGTTTTGTAACTAGTGTAACAAAAGGCGAGTCCTTTTAAGGGTAGTGAGCCTCCTCGAAGAGCCATGTAGAGAGAGGAGAATCCATCCATTGCAGTGCTGGACGACGACAAAACAATACTGCCATTTGACAGTCCACATTGACTCCTAGAAAAAAAAGTCAGCAGACTGACAACCACGCAGAGATAAACGTTCTTCATCCTCATTCTGTTTCAGAAAGGCTGAAGCCTCCTGCAAGTCCCTTCCAGCTTGTCTAAGACGCAACTGTCTAGACAGCCTTTGCATTTTACTCTTCCATTGGCGAAGAGCGTCCTGCACTTGATTATGAAGCAGGATGCATAATTTATCGGCTCTATCATACTCTTCCATCTGCTGCTCCAACTCCTCCAGTTCAGCAAGTTTCTTGTCCTCACTTGTCCAGACGAGAAAAAACAGAGACTGCTTAAAGTTGTACGTACACTGGATATTTTGTTGCAGTGATCCGATTTAACTGATCAGTTCACTTTTCCGTGAAGGTGCGCTAACAGCACTTCTCGGTTTTGCTACTCACACTTTGCTTGCAGCTTGCGATGGGGGGCACATTACCTCTGGAAGGACAGAACCCCACATCCCAGTCTGAAGGGTGAGCTGAAATCCTTACCTCTCAGTGGCCTTGGCTGAAAGGCTGTAGCGCTGCTGATGGGTTGTCAATGGTGTGTTAGCTGGAATTTGTCTGAACACAGGGATGTTGGGTCAGGTGTTCTCATCTGCATCAATGCTCAGTTCACTAGAGACAAGGTTAAGCTCCTCCATACACTCCGCCTTGTCCACTTTGCTGTCCGGTTGGTCTGTTTAGCTTCCGACTTGAAGACCATGTAAAAGAGGATTTTCAAGGACCTCTGGAAAATGTGCTAATTCGCAGAGTTCAAAAAACAGAAAGCCGAGTGCAGGTGACACGGACAGAGGACTGGAGATGACAGACTAGTGAATTTCAGTATTTTGTAATTTATTCAAAGCAACAAACAATTTACAACAACAAACAAGTAAGCACGCTGTAGATAAACCAAGATAGTGGAATGCAAAGTGTGTCGGGAACAGGAAACCTCTTCTGGTCAAGGGTGTGACTTTATTAATCTGTTTAACAATAATAATAATAACAGCATTTGAGACTCAATTGTTTACATTTCTTTTGTTTTTTCAGTATTAGCACAGGCAGGTGAAGCGACTTCCTCATGGTGACCATCAGTCATAACACATCAAATAGTTTTGATATTCATTCTAAAACAAGCTGTCTTTGACAGGTTACCATTGCTAGTGCACCTCCAGAGGCCTGGTGGATGCTGTAGAGGTAAGTCAGCTCTCCCCAAGCCTTTTGTAATTGTATTTTATTTGACATGTATGTTATTTGGAAATGCTCAAGCATCTAATAAGCAATGTGTTTTTTTTAGTTCATGTATGCAGTTTTTGTATATTAATAAAAAAAAAGCATTCTTTTATTTTGCTGCCACAGCATTTTAATGTAATTTAGCATGGTGTACAACATGGTCAGTTGTATATTCTGGATTTTAATTTTATTGATTTTTGCATTATTAGGTTACATTTGTAATTATTAGTAATTGACTTGATTTATTGTTTAATCGGCATTGGCAAGAAGCTGTGTGTACGATGCCCTGTTCTTTTTTTTTCTTGAAAGGGAATGGAAACAAACTTCTGTTTCTCCTCCATGTTGACTTCTTTCAACAGCAAGTAGGACAGATTCCAGTCAGTTACATGTGCTTACTGTTCAGGCATGAGTGAACCTCATTCTTTACTCAGAACTGTTCAGCTGTACTTCTCTCCTGTTGTGAACTCTGGTGTGTCTCTGAAGATTCCCCAGTACTGTAAACTGTTTACCACATTCATTACAGCAATGCAGCTTCTCTCCAGTGTGAACTCTAGTGTGTATCAGAAGACTGACTTTATGTGAAAACTGTTTACCACATTCATTACAGCAATGCGGTTTCTCTTCAGTGTGAACTCTCATGTGGTTCTTCAGACTGCTCATTTGTGAAAACTGTTTACCACATTCATTACAGCAATGCGGTTTCTCTTCAGTGTGAACTCTCATGTGGTTCTTCAGATTGCTCATTTGTGAAAACTGTTTACCACATTCATTACAGGAATGCGGCTTCTCTCCAGTGTGAACTCTAATGTGTTTCTTCAGATTGCTCATTTGTGAAAACTGTTTACCACATTCATTACAGGAATGCGGCTTCTCTCCAGTGTGAACTCTCATGTGGTTCTTCAGATTGCTCATTTGTGAAAACTGTTTACCACATTCATTACAGCAATGCGGTTTCTCTCTAGTGTGAACTCTCATGTGGTTCTTCAGATTGCTCATTTGTGAAAACTGTTTACCACATTCATTACAGCAATGCAGCTTCTCTCCAGTGTGAACTCTAGTGTGTATCAGAAGACTGACTTTATGTGAAAACTGTTTACCACATTCATTACAGCAATGCGGCTTCTCTCCAGTGTGAACTCTAATGTGGTTCTTCAGATTGCTCATTTGTGAAAACTGTTTACCACATTCATTACAGCAATGCGGCTTCTCTCCAGTGTGAACTCTAATGTGGTTCTTCAGATTGCTCATTTGTGAAAACTGTTTACCACATTCGTTACAGTGATACAGCTTGTCTCCGGTGTGAACTCTAGTGTGGATACGTAGAGCATTCCTGCCAGAGAATTCCTTGCCACATTCCAAGCAGCAGTTATGTTTGTTTCCTGTATAAAGTTAAAAAAAAACAAAAAAAAAATTATTTTCAATCCACTGCCTTATTAGCAACATTAACTCACATTAAATACATACTGGTTGAAATTAGGGACAACATATGATAAGCATAAGTAAATTATAAAACTATAGTTATACATGTTATGATATGTGGCAGCGGCACGGTGGCGCAGTGGGTAGCGCTGCTGCCTCGCAGTTGGGAGACCTGGGGACCCGGGTTCGCTTCCCGGGCCCTCCCTGCGTGGAGTTTGCATGTTCTCCCCGTGTCTGCGTGGGTTTCCTCCGGGCGCTCCGGTTTCCTCCCACGGTCCAAAGACATGCAGGTTAGGTGGATTGGCAATTCTAACTTGGCCCTAGTGTGTGCTTGGTGTGTGGGTGTGTTTGTGTGTGTCCTGCGGTGGGTTGGCACCCTGCCCGGGATTGGTTCCTTCCTTGTGCCCTGTGTTGGCTGGGATTGGCTCCAGCAGACCCCCGTGACCCTGTGTTCGGATTCAGCGGGTTGGAAAATGGATGGATGGATGGATGATATGTGGCCGGCCTTTCATCCCGGCCAATACCCCCACTCCGCCAGGTGGAGTCTTCCCTGCAGCATGGAGGTGCCCTGAATGCCAGCAGGGAATACTGGACAATGTAGTTTTTATCCTCAGCCCTGTTGGATACCTTGGGGCCCGATAGAGGATGCTGCAGGGAGGCCAAGAGACTATTTGCCCTACGCCCAGGAAGCACGTCAGAGTCACGTGGACAAGGGGAATGATGTGCTTCCGGGGTGAAGAAAAGAAGGATTTTTATCTGACCCGGAAGTGTTCCAGGTCACATGGACAGAGAGTGTGAAACGCTTCCGGGTCAAGGACTATAAAAGAGACTTAGAAACTCAAGAGCATTGAGCTGAGCTGGGTTGAAGGGTGGCAATGCGTCTGGCAGTGGAGGATTGTTTGTTTGATTTATTGTATGGTTTATGAGTATAGTGGAGTGTAGGTGCTTTGTTCACTTTAATATTGTCCAAATAAATAATTATTGGACTTTTACCTGGTGTCTAGCATATTGTCCGAGGGTTCAAGAGGACGACAGCGCCCTCAATCTGTCACAATGTAAAGACACTTTATTTGTTAATTTTACATTCTCTATTCCAACTACTCACTAGGGCTGCATGTATAAAACTTCATTTTGCTTGGAAACGTGTGAAAGCCATTTCTTATGCAAAAGTCAGGATTTATAAAACCAGAACTTGCCGTGGAAATTGGTTTAATGTTACGGCAGGTTTTGAGCATTCATAACACCCATGCAGACTTTTTGATGTTGGCATTTTAGCAACACCAGGTGGCAAAATGATGAAATAAACAGAAAATCTCATTTCATCTCACATTTCTCATTCTGAAGTTTGGCAGGCTACACAAGGAGTGAGTTCTCAGGGATCACAATAATTTTTTGGCAGAGGATGGTCACTGAATTATAAGCCGATTTAGACTTCCCACAGTTGTCCTCTTTGAACTGTGTGCACAACTGAAGCCTTCATTACAGAGACCATCACGCAGAAATCACACAATCCCATGTTCTGTCACAGGTTATAACAGCTGTTTGTTATTTGGCAATATGTGGTTTCAGTGTGAACTGGGTGAGTGGTGAGGGATCTTGCAGTCACCCGGAGCCACATCATGTCATCTGTATGAGATGGTATACTAAAGATGGTTCAGAGTTACATGCAGTATCGTTTCCATCAGGGTGTGCCAGTCGTGATCAAAACGCAATCAGCAGCAACTTCTTCTGTCCTCAGCCGTGGTGGCCTTACTTGGCCTACAAGTCCCTTTGTGATTACTGAGCTCATCCTTGTGTTCTTTCTTCTTATTGATATTCCAGACAGTTGAATTAGGTAATTCTAAAGTTTTACTGATGTCTCTAATGATTGTATTATTGCTTTTCGGGCTCATAATGGCTTCTTTGACTTCCAGTAGCACAGCTCTTATCCTCATGTTGACCAAATGGCAACTACAGAGTCCAAAGGTAGTCTGAAGGTAGTAGCAAGTCAAAGTGTCTTATCCCTGTAGGACTAAAGCAATGAAACTCACCCTCGGAATCACAAATGTCCATCGTGCCAGTTGCCCCAAACATTATGGTGCCCTGAAATGTGGGGGACATGTAGAAAAAGTGTTGTTATTTTTACAATGTGTGACCAAAGTGTATACAGATACACTTAAATGAAAGTCTGTAATGTTCACTTTAATCACATTGGAATTGTTTGATTTGTAATTTTAAACTGTGGAGCAGAGGGGTAAACAAAATAATTTTTTTTCTTTGTCTCAAACATTATGGAGGGTCCTAAAACAGAATGACAGGTCAAACATGAAAAAAATTCACCTTTAATAATCAGAATGCACCCTGACATTTATCCACAATTAGAGTAAAACCAGTTGACACCAAAACAAACAACAAAATAGCTTCTTTAAATTACCAAATCACTAAAGAGCAATTGGATTGAATTGAAAACCCACGGTCAGTGAAGCTGTTGGTGTTTCTGCCCTAAAGGGGAGTGGCAGGTGACACCAGGACTGGTCAGCTTTGTGACACGCCAGTGACATTTGTACTCAACATTATAATGTTAACGGGTATGTACTGTCTGAATGTTAAATAAACAAAAATTTGCTAGATTTTACTGTCTATTTGATCAAATGTGTGTTCATGTATGTAATTATTGTCTCTGTTATGGTATCATAGCTGGAAACGTCAAGCACTCCAAGCCTGCACTTAGTGACAAGTGCAATAATAAAAGAAATACACCTGAACTAAACAGAAGTGCTGCACAAATCAATCAGCCTTCAATCAAAATTGGCCATCTTTTGGTTGTTGTTGTGAAATCGGGTTACAGTTGGCGGATTGGTCTGCTGATTTTGTGACACAGAATATGTTAATCTGATGGCATATGCAGTACTGACAGAGAGCATGAAGTGGAAACTGGAGAAGAAAACAACTTCTGAATAACTTTTGAATAATAATAATGTTTCTGAAGTATCTTAACATTATCTGAAAAGTGATGGGAATGATAGTTTAAAATGAAAGAGGTTAGTTGTGTAATAATCTAATCAGACCCTTGTAGGTACAGCACTCAGCTGAGCTCACTAACTTCAATAATGCAGTGAAAACAGGAAAACCGCTAAGGAATCAAATTTGTTTCAGACATCAGTAACGTCGCTGTTTGACAAGAACCAGGAATATGATCAGGACAGGAAACATTCAAAGAGTATTCGTAAAAAATAATTGGAATTTATCATTTTAGATACCCAACCATTTTCTATAGTGAAAAGTTTAGGGTTCCATCATTTAACTCATCACTTGGATGCACGATATACTCTGCCAGGCAGATTGTCCTTTCATTCCCAAGATGAACACTTTCATGACATCTCACATACAGTGGTAGGCAAAAGTTTGGGGACTTCTGATCAAAGTATCTGTTACTGTGACTAGTTAAGTCAATAGAAGACAAATCGATCGCCAAAAGCAATAAAGCATTTTAAGCAACATTTGTGTATTATTATTGTTTTTAGAGTGATAAAAGGAAGGAGCACTCCACCAATGTATGGGCACCCTAGGCTTGGTAAAACTGCACAAGCAACACAAAGTACTTATCTCACTGCTCCACTGCTTGTTAAGTAAATTAACAAAGGCAAAGAGAATTAAATCAAAATTATATACAGCAACTTTAGATAGAAAAAAAATGTCATATAGAACAAAATTGCTTTATTTTCACATATTCTTCAAGGATAAACTAACCATTAGACAAACATCTCTCAATACATTAAAAAAACAAAATGTCTGGCATCCATGCCTGAGTGTAACATCCAACGAATAGAGGCAACAAGACACACAAAGAAAGACAGATGTAAGGCTGAGTGCACAGAGAGTCCTAAAAAAACAATGTGATCAAAACACACAAAGTTAACATTTTACCATTATGCACATTTTACTAAACTGACATTTCACTGTGCTAGTATTTTAAAACATGAAATTAGAAGAAGAGATAAGAGACTGTGAAATTGTGTATGAAACTAATTTGTAGCATCATTTTCTTCAAACTATAGAAGATACTGTCTTGTTAATCACAAATAAGCACAATTTAAATCACAATCAAAATACTGGTCACCAATGTCACAATTACACTTTATAGTCCTGGTCAGCAGCACAAATCTCCAAACATCATACAAAGGTAATTGAGGCACATAGACCACCTGCCATACCAGGCCTAGGAGTGTTTATGTCATTGCACCAGATACTCCATGACTGTGTAGGTCAAAGTGGGCATTGATCATTTTGTGAGGATTTCTATTGGCACACATGGCCTGTTAAGACAGCAGATTTAACACGGATGCAGAAAGCCAGCTTCCTTTAAGTGTAGCTGCACTCATCTCTTCTGTCTCTTTTGGGGCCTGAAGGCTGAGTAGCCAAAAAGCAGACAATGTTTTCTCTTTGTGAGCTCAAAGCTGACAATTTGCTCTCTTTGGAGTGAGAAACCATCAACACTCTGCGGAGAAAACAGTTCACAAACTCTCTTTGACCTGGAAGCTCCTCTCTATAGAGCCTTGGACCAGGACGCCCTGAACTGCCTCTAAGGGCCACTCTTCTCAAACTCTGTTCAAGTGACTGAGCACAGTCTGAGAAGAACAAAAAGAAGCCATTACTTCAAGAAGGGAACTTTAGCACCTACACTCGTGCCAGAAAGGTGCAGAAGGTACAGCAAAGTGCCTAACAGTGAGATGAGAAAGACAGCATCACAGCACACTGTGAACAAAGGAACACACAGCAAAGACAAAGAGTGAACTCCAAAGAGAGAAACATCCTCCACTTGAACCAGGAACTACAACAGCAACAACTTCAAATAACATCTGAAATCCTCCTTAAAGTGCTGCTATCACTTCGACAGAAGCCACTCAGAGTCGATCGGGCTTGGGAGGTTCGTCCAAAAATACGGCCATACAAAAAGAATAAATAAATATAGTGTTCAAAATGCCAGGCATATACATCATTTTGAATACATTAAATATTCGGGAATGATTTTATATATTCCGATACTGACTTTATATATTCAGAAAATCATTGTAATTGGCAATATTATATTATATATATATATATATATATATATATATATATATATATATATATATATATATATATATATATATATATATATATATATATATATACATACAGTGGAACCTCGAGATACGATCACCTCTGTATACGAGAAATTCAAAATACGAGGAAAGTATGAGCGAAAAATTCAGATCTAAATGCGAGCATTGGCTCGCGTAACGAGCCACGAGCCAGGCTGTGGGTATAGCTTGCGGCTTAACGAGGGGGCGTGGTAGCAGTTGCGAGCCGTGATCTGCGGTGTCTGCGTTTCTCACTTAAGTGCACAGGTGGGAAACTGCCCACATCCATGATTGTTCCTGTGGCTGATGGGCTGCAGCTGCCATGTCCTCCCCGCATATATAGAGAAGCGCGAGCCGGTTAAGGGGGAGAAGAAGTAAAAGGAGAGAGAGAGAGAGAGAGAGGAGAGAGAGAGAGAGAGAGAGAGAGAGAGTGAGTGAGTGAGTGTGAGAGTGTGTGTGAGTGCAGGCTCGCGTGTAGCTGAACAGGCGAGCCAAACAGCTGAAGCAGGGCGGTGTAGAGAAGGTCAGCTGCATTAAGAGTGTCTCGCCTGTTGCAGAGCCCACAGGTGAGACGCTAACAGAGAAGAAGCACCGGGGATTGTCATCTGTTTTTTAAAGACTGCATCCTTTTGACGTTTTAACCTCGTGTTAAAGGATTGTTATTCGTGTGTATTTTAAACCTCCACTTCACAACTGTTTTAAGGATTATTTATTTAAAGATTTATTGAATGCTCTACTGCACTTTGGACACCTGTTTTGATTCTTTTAATAATCAGTTATATTATTTACCAGTGTTATTTATTAAAGGTAGACTACAGTATATATAATTTATCAGTGTTATTTGTTAGGAAAATTGATTTTTATGTTAATATATTTGGGGTGCAGAACGGATTAACTGGATTTCCATTTTTTTCAATGGGGAAGTTTGTTCTAGATACGAGAAATTCGCTATACAAGCTCAGTGCTGGAACGAATTAAACTCGTATCTAGAGGTTCCACTGTATGTGTATATATATATATATATATATATATATATATATATATATATATATATATATATATATATATATATATATATGGTTGAAATAGTTTTACTGTCAAATAATGCAAAGAGTACGCGACACATGTTTTGCCCTAATTCTGGGCTCATCAGGCGTACACACTCACTGCACCCCCTCTCGGGAATCGAGCCTTGGACGTCAGCACTAGAGGCGAAGCCTTTAATGTTGCACTACGGCGTGTGGTTCGTTCATTGGACAGCATGTAGATCGGGGTTATTACATTCATGGCATTTGTAGTCTGAATCACAATCTGATTGTATGGGTGGTTACCTACCAGGTAACGTTTGTGGTTGGTCAGCAAGTCGGCTAACATCCGCCACGGTGCCCTCTTTCAGTTGCGAGCAGCAGATCATAGAATGGTTGAAATAGTTTACTGTCAAATAATGCAGAGTATGCAACACGTGTTTCGCCCTAATTCTGGGCTCATCAGGCATACACACACTCTCTCTCTCTATATGATATATATATATATATATATATATATATATATATATATATATATATATATATATATATATATATATATATAATTTTTTTTTTTTTTTTAAATAAGCAGCAGAGAGAAAAAGGTTTGGGGATGGCCACTCTGCATACTGTAAAAAAAAAATCAGCAAATTAAACGAAACAAATTTTTACAGATGCGGAGTTCACAACTGAACTGACTAAATGGATATACAGTGGTGTGAAAAACTATTTGCCCCCTTCCTGATTTCTTATTCTTTTGCATGTTTGTCACACAAAATGTTTCTGATCATCAAACACATTTAACCATTAGTCAAATATAACACAAGTAAACACAAAATGCAGTTTTTAAATGATGGTGTTTATTATTTAGGGAGAAAAAAAATCCAAACCTACATGGCCCTGTGTGAAAAAGTAATTGCCCCCTTGTTAAAAAATAACCTAACTGTGGTGTATCACACCTGAGTTCAATTTCCGTAGCCACCCCCAGGCCTGATTACTGCCACACCTGTTTCAATCAAGAAATCACTTAAATAGGAGCTGCCTGACACAGAGAAGTAGACCAAAAGCACCTCAAAAGCTAGACATCATGCCAAGATCCAAAGAAATTCAGGAACAAATGAAAACAGAAGTAATTGAGATCTATCAGTCTGGTAAAGGTTATAAAGCCATTTCTAAAGCTTTGGGACTCCAGCGAACCACAGTGAGAGCCATTATCCACAAATGGCAAAAACATGGAACAGTGGTGAACCTTCCCAGGAGTGGCCGGCCGACCAAAATTACCCCAAGAGCGCAGAGACGACTCATCCGAGAGGTCACAAAAGACCCCAGGACAACGTCTAAAGAACTGCAGGCCTCACTTGCCTCAATTAAGGTCAGTGTTCACGACTCCACCATAAGAAAGAGACTGGGCAAAAACGGCCTGCATGGCAGATTTCCAAGACGCAAACCACTGTTAAGCAAAAAGAACATTAGGGCTCGTCTCAATTTTGCTAAGAAACATCTCAATGATTGCCAAGACTTTTGGGAAAATACCTTGTGGACTGATGAGACAAAAGTTGAACTTTTTGGAAGGCAAATGTCCCGTTACATCTGGCGTAAAAGGAACACAGCATTTCAGAAAAAGAACATCATACCAACAGTAAAATATGGTTGTGGTAGTGTGATGGTCTGGGGTTGTTTTGCTGCTTCAGGACCTGGAAGGCTTGCTGTGATAGATGGAACCATGAATTCTACTGTCTACCAAAAAATCCTGAAGGAGAATGTCCGGCCATCTGTTCGTCAACTCAAGCTGAAGCGATCTTGGGTGCTGCAGCAGGACAATGACCCAAAACACACCAGCAAATCCACCTCTGAATGGCTGAAGAAAAACAAAATGAAGACTTTGGAGTGGCCTAGTTAAAGTCCTGACCTGAATCCAATTGAGATGCTATGGCATGACCTTAAAAAGGTGGTTCATGCTAGAAAACCCTCAAATAAAGCTGAATTACAACAATTTTGCAAAGATGAGTGGGCCAAAATTCCTCCAGAGCGCTGTAATAGACTCATTGCAAGTTATCGCAAACACTTGATTGCAGTTATTGCTGCTAAGGGTGGCCCAACCAGTTATTAGGTTCAGGGGGCAATTACTTTTTCACACAGGGCCATGCAGGTTTGGATTTTTTTTTCTCCCTAAATAATAAAAACCACCATTTACAAACTGCATTTTGTGTTTACTTGTGTTATATTTGACTAATGGTTAAATGTGTTTGATGATCAGAAACATTGTGTGACAAACATGCAAAAGAATAAGAAATCAGGAAGGGGGCAAATAGTTTTTCACACCACTGTATACTAGTCTTAAATATGGTGGAACAAAGGAAAAGGTGGAGTCGGGGTACCAGGAACAGGAAGTGATGTGGCAGTAAGATGGATTCTAAGTACCAGAAATGACATCATCAGAGGTTGCCAGAAGTGACATCAATAGTGCGTGGACTGGTGGTGATGTCATTGAAAGGCAGGATCTTTGGCTGAACTGCACAGGAACAAGAGGAGAATGGATCAGGTGAGATCCAACCCAGTCTGGCTGACAAATTACACTATATGAACCTGTGACTGTCCCCCATGCGCATGTGTGTGACAATATATATTGTGGTGCCCGGCGGGAGTTCATGCCCGGCCGGGACGCCCAGGAGGAGTGGAGGAGGGCTTGTGCCTCCTCCAGGACACAAGGGGGCGTCCTCCCTGGTGGCTTTGGGGACCATGGGTACGGAGCTTGGAAGCTCAACCCTGTAGGGGCCCGTGGTCACCACCAGGGGTCGCCCCAATGCCTCGGGAGTGTTGGACCTCAGTACTTCCGCCACACCGGGAAGTGCTGGGGGGAAGAGATGCGGAGACACCCGATGGACTTCCGGTTTCACCGCTGGGGCTTCCGCCACACAGGGGTGTGGCTACAGGCCCTCAGGATGCAGCTGGAGCCCATCCGGGGTGAATAAAAGGGGCCGCCTCCCTCCAGTCAGGAGCGAGAGTCGGGTGGAAGAGGACGAAGCTTGGTGGAGAGGAGTGGAGGCGGACCAAAGACTGAGAAAGGCATTGTGCGTGTGGCCAGGACTTAAGGGGTGATTGGTGCTGCAGCACTGGGTATGCACTGTATATAGTATAAATAAACACGTGTGTGGTAAAACCATCATGTCTGCCTGTCTGTGTCCGGGCTGTTCCCCACAATATTATATATATATATATATATATATACACACACACACATACTTGAGGATAAATAGCATCTGGTCCTGGTGATTTGTTTGATTTCAGCCTATTTAATCTCAGCAGCATTTCTCTCTCTGCAATTTCCAAATCCCTCAGTACCTCCTTAGTAGTCCCTGTTACGACTGAGAGGTTATCCACTTTTTCACATGTGAAATCTTTAGAAAATTGGAAGTTTACAGCATTTGGTATTTCAATGTCTGTGTATTATAAGTCCCCTTTATTGTTTGTGACGCACTTCACCTTCTCAACTGTTCTTTTACTATTAAAATGCTGAATGAATGTTAGCTCATCTTTGCCTAATCTGCAATATTTCTCTGAAACTGTCTTTTAGAGACCCTAATACCTTTCTTAATGGTTGCTCTCAAATGCCATTAGCATTGGGGTTATTCATCTTATATGACTTATTCAGTTGTTCTTTTTTCTTTGTAGCTTCTTTTTTATCTCCTTATTTACCCACTGCAGAGTTTTTATAAATTCCTTTGAATCCATCCTGGATGATATGTGAACGTTTAACTTCTTTCTACTGACAAATCACAGTTACTATCAATTGTCTGTTGCTAAGACACTGACTTGCTGGTTACTGCATAAGCTTTCTCCGTCCTCTGTCCCACAAACCCAAAGTTTTGAGTAACACTCGACTATCATTGTTCTTGTGTGGATTACAAAAAAAAAGCACAACCACCCTTGTAAATATGAACAACAAACTATAAAAACTCCCTCACAGCAGCTACCAAAACAAAGTTTTTAGGAGCAAAACCCGTATGTAATTGACTCTCACACAGAAGTAGCATAGAACACCCAGCCCTTTTCACTTTATAATACAAGAATGATGTCAGTATGTCAGCCTACGTTGTTTCTCCAATCCAGTCCTTCAATGTGTAATCCAAAGCTTCGATGTTTCATCCAGATACTCTTAAAGGATGTCACAAGAGCTTAAGAAGAACTAAAGAGCTGTATAAAGCTGGAAAAAGTGAAAAAAAAAAAAAAAAACTTTTTGGAAACCCTGGGTGTCCATCAATCCATAGGAAGCAAAACGGTCTGCAAAAAATGGAAGAGATTCAGTACTGTCATCCTGCAAAGATCACGGCATCAAAGCAGAGGTGAAAAGGAACCCAGAGAGACAGAGAAAAACATCTGCAGAAACCTCTGGGGTTTGACAAGGTCTCTGTCCATGTGAAGGAAAACATAAGAATGATGTTTATAGAAGGACAACACCAAGGATATCAGTGTGATCTAATAAAAGCATCACTGCATATCTCAAAACTTGTAAAAGATCACCTTGATGTTCCAGAAAAGACAATGCTCTGTGAATGAATGAGACAGAACTTGAACTCTTTGGTCAAAACACGTGACACCATGGTTGGAGGTAAGAGAGAACGGCATATTGATACTAAAACCTCAAAAGAGGTGAAAAGAGCATCATCATTTGGGCTGCTTTGCTTATTCAGGGCCTGGAAAGCTTGACATGATCAAGGGAACACTGAATTCAAAATATTATTAAGAACTATAACAAAACATATCAGAGTAGTAGAAGGTTAACAAAAGCCGAGTGATGACAGAGGACAATTAGGAAAAACACAGGAATTAATCAAACAGAGAAAGGCTTAAACAGTAGGAAATTGGTGTTCTGGAATGGCCAATAAGAGATGAGATGCTGTGGCCTGACCTAAAGAGAACTGATCAGAAAAGAGCCCTCAGGAATAGAAACAACTGGAAAGTTTTGGAAAGAAGGAACGGTTAAAATTCAAGGGTGATCTGCAGCTACACAAAAAAGTTTGGTGGAAGTCATTACTGCTAAAGAAGGGTCAACCAGTTGGTAAAGAAAGGAGGGTCATGGAGTAGACTATGAATGTTTAATGATGTGTTCAGGACTGACAAGAAGTTGTCCAATTGTTTGTGTGTTATTAGTTCAGGACAACTGTGGTTGCCTTTAATTAGAGCATAGCTGAATACAAAATCACATTGTTAAGAGGAATAAATGCAGATATCCTGGGAATTCCAAAGGGATCACAACCTCTTTTTTGCAGTTGCACTTTTGTATAGCACTCTTTATGCAAAAGTCCTAAACATGTCTTTGGTAAATTCACTACAATGGAATTATAGCAAATTGCTAAGCCTTACATTACAAAATCCCAAACTACATTTAAAACACTCCATTTCTACATTTCCTATAATAACTGCAAGACCCAACGTTTCAGGCCAATAAACCCCAACCCTAAAACTTTATATTCACATTTTTATTTTACACTTACTTTTCCCAGACTTCTTTGTAGGTGGTGGCTGATATTCCTGAGTTCTATCAGATGTAGTCTCCTCGGTCCTCTTTGTGTCAAACTCTAATGATTCAGACTTCACATTGATAGAAGGCTCTGGAGATGAACAGTGTGTGCTTTGAGAAGAGTCTAATCCTGTCACCACTCCATCTTCACACCTATCATGAAGAACGCCTTCCTCAACACTTCTTAAATTTGTATGGTTATGCATCTCGATACTGACTGACTTCTCCTCAGCCTCTTCTTTAATACCCACTGACTGAAGTTCACGTTCCTCCTGCTTGATGCTCAGACTTTCCTTTTTAGGGTAGATGAACTCCCACTCACAGTCCTCCTCCTCCTCCTTAATATTTACATTTATATCCATGATATTTGTGTCCACATCACAGGTCTCCTGTTTCACATCCATTGACATGTTACAGTAAACAGCAGCTTTTTCTTTTTCTCTGTAGAAAGAATGGGAATTAACTTCATTAAAACTGCAACACTTAGCTCTAAAGACAACTGAATGCCATTTTACAACACCCTCTCATTTAAGGTTTATGTAAAATTAGACTTTTTGTAGCATAATGCTAGAAACTCATTACCCTTCATTTCAAATTATCAGATGTGAAACAATCTTGAAGGTCCAACAGGCTGAAACAAGAAGACCATCATACACGCCTGTTGATCAGCAGTATTCACTATTTGAATTAAACATGCAGTGCTGTTGGTGTCCCTGAATTGTATCATCAGTTATATTAATGAAGGTTAATTCAAGTAAGTTCACGGAACTGTGTTAAGAAACAGAAACGTCAGGAGGGAGAAGATGAAACAGGAACTTAACTTTGCTGAAAGGTACAGGCTGCAACAGGAGAAGACAAGCAAGTGAAGAAGGGGTTTGCTAGCTTAGGTGGACAGGTGTGACTGATGGTGCATAACTTTTGTCAGAAGTTTTGACAAACCTTTTCAATTCATTAATAGCCACCAGTCCCCTCTATTATGCACCGAGTCAATTATAAGTTTTGATTGTGTACCAGATTTATTAAAACTAAAAGTTTTAAAGTGTATTGTTCTGTTTGACTGTGACCATCCCTTCTGCATTAATAAATAGCTGATTGACCTGACTTAAGCTCCTTAACTGCACCGCCATAAATAGGGATGGATGTGGGCCACGTTAAAAGGAAAAAATGCTTTAACTATATAAGAAAGGGCAGAGTGGGCTCTTTTTGCTAAGGGGACTCCGTTCTTTTAATGTGGGAAGTGACATCCTTCATATCTTCTACAACTCTGTGATTGTCTACACTGTGGTGTGCTGAGCTGTGTACATCACTTCAACAGAGGCCGACCGAATGAGCAGGCTAATTGAAAGGGCAGACTCAGTTATGGGACACACCCTGGACCCCCTGGGGTTCGTAGCTAAGGAGAGAATTAAAACCAAACAAAGTGTCATTATGAACAGTGCTGCACATCCTCTCTCTGACACACTACAATGGAGTACTTTCAGCCAACATATTATTCAGCATAAGTGAGTCAAAGAAACACTACGGGGGCTCCTTAATACCAACAGCAATACGTCTGAATGATGCCTCACCCTGACCGGGGCAGCAAAGTTAGAACTTTTTTCTTTTTAATGTTCTTGCTTCATAGCCATTCTGGCGTGTGTTCGGGCCAAAGTGTGTGTGTATGTTTATTTACTTATTTATCTACCTTTTTATTTTTTAAAGAACTTCTGTAAAAAGCTCCTTGTTTAAATTGGTGCTCCTGTTTTTAATTTTTTAGGGTACAACTTCAGATGAGTGAGTTTGTTATAACATGTATGTTACTTGAGCTACTTAGTGAGGGAGGTTGTGCTGGTGTGCTTAATAATAAGAGAGTTCGGTCAAAGGTGGACACTCAGGTGAAATCAACGAGTGGAGGTGAGACTCCTGCTGGTATTTCATAAGAGGACAGCATTTAGTGAGGTGATTACTGTGCTATGAGAAAGACGCCCACAGCGTGGATTGACTGATGGGGCAAGAGAGGTAAACATTTGGGCTGGTTGTGGTTTTTAAACTGATTTTATTATCTCAGTTTTAGTTTGTTTAGGATATAGATCTTGCTCATTGAGATCAAAAGCTGGTGCTGTGATCTTCTCCTTGAACAATGAAGAGGTAAATCTTAGCTGTACTCAAGAATTTATCCACAAGATTGATATCAGTGGCTGTTGTTGGCCTCTGTTTCCTCAGACTGTAATTATTTATCAACTTAATGTATTTACCAGCTTTCTGACCATCAGTTGAAGGTGGCATTTGGAGTTGCAAATCAATTTGCACCACTTTCTCTTTGTCACATGAGCTTCTGTTTGGAAGTGAAGGTTTTCAGGTTGTTGACCTGTTAGGTTTGGAAGACTTTACAATCCTGGAGTGCCATTTGTTTCAGCAGGATAGTAAATAAACATAAACCACCATTACACAAATACAAGAAAATAAGAAAAGACGGATCTGCTAATGACCAGCGTTAGCACAAGTACACACCTTCAAGATTAGGTTAAAGATTAATAATTATGTTTAACAGTGCAATTTTTTTAACAATGTAGTATTATTAAATCTGTTGCTCTTTACACTTAAATCTGCAGTCTGCACATTTTTCTTTGCTTTACCATTTTAATTTCACACCACAATTTTTTTTTGCAGTTATAATGACAAATATATATACTTCATTTATTTTCTGTAGTTTTGACATTGAGTTTGATTCACTACTGTAATGGAGACTGAGGTTTCCCATAACTAATCAGATATGCACTTTACTGGATGGATACCAGCCTGCATTTAACTGAGCTGTTCGACTCGAACGTCAAGTAGTGGGGGTCCTGCCTCACTGAACACTCCTTATAATAATGCTGATGGGCAACCTTTGCCAGTTATTAACGTCTACAGGAAAGATAATAGAGAAATAACTGTGAGGAACAACACTTATCTCCCACTCTATACATTTGTATTTGTTCTCATCTCGTATTCTGTCAGCCACAGTCATGGACTCAAGATTTGCTCAGTTTGTTTTTCTCTTTTACTGATCAGAAGTGTAAAGCCTGACTGACTCCTGACTGCTCTTTCAAGAGCCTGCTGGTTACCTACTCCTCGATCGTCTTTTTAACAGGACGACTGGACTGAAGGGAGAAAGAAAATTTTAAATCCATTCCCAGGGATTTAAAATGTTGAACTTGTGGTACTTTATATACCACACACCCTAATCATACAAGCTTTACAGTCTCTAGATGATTATGTGATCTACACACTACAGACTGATGCTGCCTTGTCTTGAATCTATACTAATTAATAAAAGGCAAAGCCCTCACTGACTGACTGACTGACTGACTCATCACTAATTCTGCAACTTCCTGTGTAGGTGGAAGGCTGAAATTTGGCAGGCTGATTCCTTACAGCTTACTTACAAAAGTTAGGCAGGTTTCATTTAGAAATTCAACGCATAATGGTCATAACTGGAACCTCTTTTTTCACAATATACTGTAATGGACGGCAGCTCGATGGCCGTGGGAGGAGGAGTTGAGTGTCACGTCATCACGCCTCCCACGTAATCACGTGAAAAGACTGTGAACGCAGTAGGGACAAATGAAGGAGGAGCCGCAAACAGCGAAGAACAAAAAATTCATTAAACAATTGAGAAGGGAGCGAAACAATAAGAAGCGAGTGAGTGAAGCATACAAGCATGTTCATAAGGGAAACAAAGCACGGTGTAAAACGTAAGTTTAAATTAAGGTTATAGAAACGCTCCCGCTGCGGATTGCAATAACATATTCGCGAGATAAAAATTTAATGAGAAGACATGAGGTATAAACGAACCACACGCCGTAGCGCAACGTTAGGGGCAACAGTTTCAACCATTCTATGATCTGCTTCTCGCAACTGAAAGACGGCACATGGCGGATGTTAGCCGACTTGCTGACCGCAACGTTAGGGGCTTCAACTCTGGCGCCGACGATAGAGATTCGATTCCCGAGAGGGGATGCAGTGAGAGTGTGTATGCCTGATGAGCCCAGAATTAGGGAGAAACACGTGTCGCATACTCTTTGCATTATTTGAAAGTAAACTATTAAAACCATTCTATGATCAGCTTCTGGGAACAGAAAGAGGGCACGTGGCGGATGTAAGTCGACTTCCTGACCAACCACAAGCGTAACCTGGCAGGAAACCATCCATACAGTCAGATTGTGATTCAGAAAACGAATGCCATGAATGTAATTACCACGATCTACATACTGTCAAATAAACGAAACACACGCCGTACCGCGACAGCTGTGAAAAGCGAGGTTCACAAAAAAACAGATCCTTAACAAATTATTATTGGTATATTTTTGATCCATTTAAAAAGGTTTTATTTTCTTCTTAAAAAATTAAAAGCAGTACTTCGCCGCAACGAAGCGCGAGAATTTGGCTATATATATCTGCTTCTGGGCGGCACGGTGGCGCAGTGGGTAGCGCTGCTGCCTCGCAGTTGGGAGATCTGGGGACCTGGGTTCGATTCCCGGGTCCTCCCTGCGTGGAGTTTGCATGTTCTCCCCGTGTCTGCGTGGGTTTCCTCCGGGCGCTCCGGTTTCCTCCCACATTCCAAAGACATGCAGGTTAGGTGGATTGGCGATTCTAAATTGGCCCTAGTGTGTGCTTGGTGTGTGGGTGTGTTTGTGTGTGTCCTGCGGTGGGTTGGCACCCTGCCCAGGATTGTTTCCTGCCTTGTGCCCTGTGTTGGCTGGGATTGGCTCCAGCAGACCCCCGTGACCCTGTGTTCGGATTCAGCGGGTTGGAAAATGGATGGATGGATGGATATCTGCTTCTCACAATTAAAAGAGGGCACGTGGTGGATTTTAGACGACTTCATGACCAAACATAAGTGTTACCTGCCAGGTAGGGTTACCACTTTTAATACAAAAAAATTAGGGACGCATACTGCAACGGGTGCCACATCCCAGTGCCAACACTTTGCAGACTCTACTTAAAAGACCCACCCTCCTCACTGGACAGTTAAAAAGACCAATCAAACTAACGATGACATCAAGTATTACCCAATCAAAAGTAGGAAAGGAGGCATCTTCATAAAATGCGTGTGGGATGATTTGCATGAGACGCTGCTTTAAAAAAAATGATTAAAAAAAAAAAAAAAAAATGGGACAAATCCCGTCCCGTATTGATTCAAAACGGGACGCGCAATTTCATTCTCAAATACGGGACGATGCCGTATTTTAAAGGACGGGTGGCAACCCTACAGTGCCAGGTAACCACCCATACAATCAGATTGTGATTCAGACTAGGAATGCAATGAATGTAATTACCCCGATCTACATACAAGGCGAAAGTCTTGCAACATTCAAAGATGATGGTTTGGGATAAGTACACCATAGAACATAAAAGAGCTTATGAAGCCTTGAACCGAAAAAAGCAAGATCTCAGAGATCGTAAAAAAAAAATAGGAGGTAATGTTGTTTTACTCGCTGTAGATTTTAGTCAAACATTACCAGTTATTTCACGAGGGAGACCAGCAGATGAACTCAACGCGTGTTTAAAATCCATGCTTCTCCCACGCTCGGTTATATGTCGCGTGTTCTCGGGTAGGTGCACCAAAAAATGTATACATTTAAGCATGTAATTGGCAAACAAAAAATGAGGTATACCCGAAGGCACTGCAGTAGTACTTAATGTAACTTTACTTCTTAAATGTTAATGTTTTACTGTTTAATAATTTATACGCTTCTTATATGTTGTTCAAATTCTTTTATCAAAATACCAGTGACAGCACAATGCACGATAACGTGGAGTGAAAACACCATACGCATCCGCCCACAGCCGCCCTGGTGTGCGCAGATAGGAGTTGATTCTACAATAAAATAAAAGATAAAAAGAGTAATACAATCATCACCCATAAAGCGGATAGTAGACGTGACGTACTATATGTGTACCAGATTTCAAGTCAATAGGTGAAACGGTTTGCGAGCTACAGGTGATTTAAAATCCTGGACAGACAAACGAATAGCCACGGTAGCAAATTACAGAAGAAGATTTTACTGTTTAATAATTTATATGAAATGTGCTTCTTATATATTACTTCATATTCTCATATGATAATGATGTTAATGTTGTTTATATTGATTTCTATGTTATTGAAACTGCATGTATGTGTATATATTATATATATATATATATATATATATATATATATATATATATATATAGCAAAATACCCGCGCTTCGCAGCGGAGAAGTAGTGTGTTAAAGAGGTTATGAAAAAGAAAAGGAAACATTTTAAAAATAACGTAACATGATTGTCAATGTAATTGTGTTGTCATTGTTATGAGTGTTGCTGTCATATATTATATATATATATATATATATATATATATATATATATATATATATATATATATATATATATACACATACACACATACACACACACACACACATATACATATACACATATATAAAAGCCATTGTACTTCTACCAAACATTTCATACTTAACCCTCCATTGATATTTTGTAATTTGTATTGATATTACACGCTTCATTTGATATCAGGGACGTGTGGTCAGGGGTAGGCATCATGTAAAGTAAAAAAAACTAATAACGATAACATAAAATAAATTCGTCCACTGGTGCTAAAAATTTGTTTTCTGTATGATTCCAATTGTTTTGTTAATTTTTATAGTCAAAATTGCTGAAGTTGCACATTTCCTGTTCAAATACAATGAGCATTGCCTCGCCTTGGACTGCGCTGACCCTCACACACTGGGTTTAATGCATCCAAATTGGCACGTACCTGTTTGTCTCTCTTTATGTCGCCAATATAATGTTTGCAGACACATTTATTATACACCGTGACTTTTCACAGTCTGGCTAATATCTTTAATGAATGTGTCGGACATATTTAGTCTTGCTGATCGAACACAAAACCGCAGTGAAAAGGCACACGGTGAGGCAGACAGTACCGCACCGCACCGAAGGGGGCGCATGTGAGCCCAACAGCTGCTCGTTCCTGCTGTTCTACACAGAAGCTCTAGGCACCGATAAGTTAGCGATATCAGAAAGTCAAGTGCACTGCAGCAGTCCGTTTATTTTTATTTCTCGTTCCGACTGACTGCCAACAGGGAAAATTAAGACTTTTTAAACTAACGGAAAATAAGGACTTTTCCAAGAAAGTGATGGAGATTTTCGTGGAGGATAGGCGCATGGCCTTCATTTACAAATAAAGGTGAAGTAATTTTATAAAAATGGGATCAGACTAAAAAAAAAAACAATCCAATATTTAAAGACTAGATTTTGACCTTAAATAAAATATTCTTTTGTTTTTCTTGTTATCCTTTTGTTGAACAGTCTGCATTAAATTTGATGAAAGCATCAGAATTAAAAGCTTTTAAAACAGCTAAATATTTCAATTAAGGTCAAAATTGAAATCAATTTTTTTTGTACACCACTCAATACTTTCATTTGTATTGAATGAGTATGAATTGTAGAATTACAATGGAAATTTTGAAACGCATGGAGGGTGCAGAGCAAATGAGCTCTCTCTGCTCTCTCTCTCTCCGCTATAAACATAACGTTCTTTCTTAGCCAAATGTGTACATTACCTATGTATGTGTAAAGAATGCTGATGAGATATGAAACATAACCAGTAGTCAATGTGTATGCTGCCAATTGAATTGTGAATTAGCTACTCTTTTGGGTTCCTATATTTTTAAATCTGACTCTGAAGGAGTCAGTGCCTCACCAGCCATAAACCTCATCATATAAGTTGGTTGATATAGTTCAGTGACAGACTGAAATGACAATTAAAGTAGTTGCTGACAATTCGTTATTGTTATTATGGCTTGTTCTCATTTCCTTAGTCTGATACTGTAGGTAAAAGATATATTATCATATTTTATTTTATATATTATAGTGTATAGAGTTTCACTATAAAACGTATTAAACTTTGTATCTGAGTGTTTGGAGACACTGGTGTCGTACTGAATTTGTATTGTAGAAAAACATAACATACACTACTGTCCAGCATGCTTAAATGTGTGTTTTCATTTCTGATCTCTATATGGCACTTTCCTTTTAGGAGAATTCACTATGAATACAGTAACCCCTCCTCCATCGCGGGGGTTGCGTTCCAGAGCCACCCGCGAAATAAGAAAATCCGCGAAGTAGAAACCATATGTTTATATGGTTATTTTTATATATTTTAAACCCTTATAAACTCTCCCACACTATTATAAACATTTCACGCACAGTTATACAGCATTAACCCTTTGTATTCTCTTAGATATTAGGTAAGATTCGTTGAAATGTACAGTAAAACCTAAATATTATTTTAAAGATATCGAGCGTCTCCGCTATCAATACGTTACAGCCATTACAACAGACAGGCCACCAGCAATAAATACGTACAATACAAGAAAAATTGTATACAGTAAAATGTGTGTACAGCGACACTAAACTATGTACATGTAATAAGTACTGTACGTAAATAATTAATTATGGTTACTCACCAACAATGACACGACGACTTGTCCGATAACGATGAGTTTAATTTTACTGCACAACAAAGGATAGCGTTACAGCTCTTCTAAAGGAGCCTCTTCAGGCGACTGTTTAGCACCGCCGTTGTTGTTCTTCCATCACTCTTCAATCCAAATCCCTAAAGCAGATTCCATCCATACTACTGCCTTATCACGTCCACTTGCAACTCGTTTTGCGCTCGGATTAAAGGACACTGCGGCCGTAGATCTTATATGCTTTTCCTCCTTTTTAAATAAAAAGAATCGTGGACTTATTGATGCTGTAATAATGTCCTGCAGCGGTGTAGCTGTTCCCTTCCTTCAACATATCCAAAACTTTTACCTCTTCTGCAATCCTGAAGCATTAGCAGTAACGTGCATTACTTCTGAATGAGTGAGATTAGACTTCCTGGTTAATGCAGCATTCCGTTGCTGAGCCAATCAGCAGCACACAGGAACTTAACCGCGTGCTCTGATTGGGTAGCTTCTCAGCCATCCGCGAATAGCGTCCCTTGTTTGAATTCAAATGCGTCTCTTGTTTGAATTCAAATGGGCAAATCAACTGAGGAAGCACACGTACTGTAGACCGCAGACATCCGCGAAGCAGTGAAAAATCCGCGATATATATTCACATATGCTTACATTTAAAATCCGCGATGGAGTGAAGCCGCGAAAGACGAAGCGCGATATAGCGAGGGATCGCTTCACTGTAGTTTCAGCCAATCAGTGCCTTCTGAAGGTTTGAACCTTCTTTGTTATAAGCGATTGCTGCATGTAAGTATTGTTTTGAGTTACGGTTTAGTGTAACAGAAGGCTTACTTAGCTCTTAAATCGACATAAAAATGCACACACATGCCTCAAATTATGTACTGAATTGCTAACATTTACAGTGTCCGTTTTTGAAAGCTGTAATTTTTACTTGTTCCCGTTATTATGCATTATAATTTAGCATCATATGTTACTTGTCACTACTCACGAGCCCTGCTTCATTGAGATTATGTCTCTTATGCTGTATACGCAAACATTTTAAGGGAGTGTTTATTGAACTGACTGTAGCAGACTTGTCGTCTTCTTAAAATGACTCAATTTATATGATTTTGACAATCATAAGACCAAAAATCAAGGAGGTTGTGAGTTTGTGTGGACTGTGCTGTATTTTTTTGTTTGTTTTAACGTGACATCGTGTCAGTAGAGAATGTGTACTGTTAACAATGCATTCTATTCTTAATGAGAGCTCACAAGCTTTTTTGATATTTTCCAAAGGCCAAGGCTTCTCGGTTTGTTTATTAATATATTTGACAGTGTTTTATTTTAATTTAATCAGGATTATTTTAAACACATCACCCATATTAATTGCCCCTGTAGATATGTGAAGTTTGGTGTGAATGAACAAAAAGTAACAACACCATATAGTAGTTATGGTGCGTTTTAAAAACTAACAAAGCTCTTCATTTGTCTGAAATATCAGGCTTTGTATTTTTATGTTTGGCAATGGAATGTATCAGTAACCCCTCCTCCATCGCGGGGGTTGCGTTCCAGAGCCACCCGCGAAATAAGAAAATCCGATAAGTAGAAACCATATGTTTATATGGTTATTTTTATATATTTTAAGCCCTTATAAACTCTCCCACACTATTATAAACATTTCACGCACAATTATACAGCATAAACGCTTTGTATTCTCTTAGATATTAGGTAAGATTCATTGAAATTATGTATTTACATACAGTAAAACCTAAATATTAAAGACTAGCAAAATACCCGCGCTTCGCAGCGGAGAAGTAGTGTGTTAAAGAGGTTATGAAAAAGTAAAGGAAACATTTTAAAAATAACGTAACATGATTGTCAATGTAATTGTGTTGTCATTGTTATGAGTGTTGCTGTCATATATTATATATATATATATATATATATATACACATACACACATACACACACACACACACATATACATATACACATATATAAAAGCCATTGTACTTCTACCAAACATTTCATACTTAACCCTCCATTGATATTTTGTAATTTGTATTGATATTACACGCTTCATTTGATATCAGGGACGTGTGGTCAGGGGTAGGCATCATGTAAAGTAAAAAAAACTAATAACGATAACATAAAATAAATTCGTCCACTGGTGCTAAAAATTTGTTTTCTGTATGATTCCAATTGTTTTGTTAATTTTTATAGTCAAAATTGCTGAAGTTGCACATTTCCTGTTCAAATACAATGAGCATTGCCTCGCCTTGGACTGCGCTGACCCTCACACACTGGGTTTTAATGCATCCAAATTGGCACGTACCTGTTTGTCTCTCTTTATGTCGCCAATATAATGTTTGCAGACACATTTATTATACACCGTGACTTTTCACAGTCTGGCTAATATCTTTAATGAATGTGTCGGACATATTTAGTCTTGCTGATCGAACACAAAACCGCAGTGAAAAGGCACACGGTGAGGCAGACAGTACCGCACCGCACCGAAGGGGGCGCA
This sequence comes from Erpetoichthys calabaricus, assembly GCF_900747795.2. Taxonomy (NCBI): domain Eukaryota; kingdom Metazoa; phylum Chordata; class Cladistia; order Polypteriformes; family Polypteridae; genus Erpetoichthys; species Erpetoichthys calabaricus. The sequence continues at coordinate 343,463,530 of NC_041394.2, read as the reverse complement.
TGTGAGCCCAACAGCTGCTCGTTCCTGCTGTTCTACACAGAAGCTCTAGGCACCGATAAGTTAGCGATATCAGAAAGTCAAGTGCACTGCAGCAGTCCGTTTATTTTTATTTCTCGTTCCGACTGACTGCCAACAGGGAAAATTAAGACTTTTTAAACTAACGGAAAATAAGGACTTTTCCAAGAAAGTGATGGAGATTTTCGTGGAGGATAGGCGCATGGCCTTCATTTACAAATAAAGGTGAAGTAATTTTATAAAAATGGGATCAGACTAAAAAAAAAAACAATCCAATATTTAAAGACTAGATTTTGACCTTAAATAAAATATTCTTTTGTTTTTCTTGTTATCCTTTTGTTGAACAGTCTGCATTAAATTTGATGAAAGCATCACAATTAAAAGCTTTTAAAACAGCTAAATATTTCAATTAAGGTCAAAATTGAAATCAATTTTTTTTGTACACCACTCAATACTTTCATTTGTATTGAATGAGTATGAATTGTAGAATTACAATGGAAATTTTGAAACGCATGGAGGGTGCAGAGCAAATGAGCTCTCTCTGCTCTCTCTCTCTCCGCTATAAACATAACGTTCTTTCTTAGCCAAATGTGTACATTACCTATGTATGTGTAAAGAATGCTGATGAGATATGAAACATAACCAGTAGTCAATGTGTATGCTGCCAATTGAATTGTGAATTAGCTACTCTTTTGGGTTCCTATATTTTTAAATCTGACTCTGAAGGAGTCAGTGCCTCACCAGCCATAAACCTCATCATATAAGTTGGTTGATATAGTTCAGTGACAGACTGAAATGACAATTAAAGTAGTTGCTGACAATTCGTTATTGTTATTATGGCTTGTTCTCATTTCCTTAGTCTGATACTGTAGGTAAAAGATATATTATCATATTTTATTTTATATATTATAGTGTATAGAGTTTCACTATAAAACGTATTAAACTTTGTATCTGAGTGTTTGGAGACACTGGTGTCGTACTGAATTTGTATTGTAGAAAAACATAACATACACTACTGTCCAGCATGCTTAAATGTGTGTTTTCATTTCTGATCTCTATATGGCACTTTCCTTTTAGGAGAATTCACTATGAATACAGTAACCCCTCCTCCATCGCGGGGGTTGCGTTCCAGAGCCACCCGCGAAATAAGAAAATCCGCGAAGTAGAAACCATATGTTTATATGGTTATTTTTATATATTTTAAACCCTTATAAACTCTCCCACACTATTATAAACATTTCACGCACAGTTATACAGCATTAACCCTTTGTATTCTCTTAGATATTAGGTAAGATTCGTTGAAATGTACAGTAAAACCTAAATATTATTTTAAAGATATCGAGCGTCTCCGCTATCAATACGTTACAGCCATTACAACAGACAGGCCACCAGCAATAAATACGTACAATACAAGAAAAATTGTATACAGTAAAATGTGTGTACAGCGACACTAAACTATGTACATGTAATAAGTACTGTACGTAAATAATTAATTATGGTTACTCACCAACAATGACACGACGACTTGTCCGATAACGATGAGTTTAATTTTACTGCACAACAAAGGATAGCGTTACAGCTCTTCTAAAGGAGCCTCTTCAGGCGACTGTTTAGCACCGCCGTTGTTGTTCTTCCATCACTCTTCAATCCAAATCCCTAAAGCAGATTCCATCCATACTACTGCCTTATCACGTCCACTTGCAACTCGTTTTGCGCTCGGATTAAAGGACACTGCGGCCGTAGATCTTATATGCTTTTCCTCCTTTTTAAATAAAAAGAATCGTGGACTTATTGATGCTGTAATAATGTCCTGCAGCGGTGTAGCTGTTCCCTTCCTTCAACATATCCAAAACTTTTACCTCTTCTGCAATCCTGAAGCATTAGCAGTAACGTGCATTACTTCTGAATGAGTGAGATTAGACTTCCTGGTTAATGCAGCATTCCGTTGCTGAGCCAATCAGCAGCACACAGGAACTTAACCGCGTGCTCTGATTGGGTAGCTTCTCAGCCATCCGCGAATAGCGTCCCTTGTTTGAATTCAAATGCGTCTCTTGTTTGAATTCAAATGGGCAAATCAACTGAGGAAGCACACGTACTGTAGACCGCAGACATCCGCGAAGCAGTGAAAAATCCGCGATATATATTCACATATGCTTACATTTAAAATCCGCGATGGAGTGAAGCCGCGAAAGACGAAGCGCGATATAGCGAGGGATCGCTTCACTGTAGTTTCAGCCAATCAGTGCCTTCTGAAGGTTTGAACCTTCTTTGTTATAAGCGATTGCTGCATGTAAGTATTGTTTTGAGTTACGGTTTAGTGTAACAGAAGGCTTACTTAGCTCTTAAATCGACATAAAAATGCACACACATGCCTCAAATTATGTACTGAATTGCTAACATTTACAGTGTCCGTTTTTGAAAGCTGTAATTTTTACTTGTTCCCGTTATTATGCATTATAATTTAGCATCATATGTTACTTGTCACTACTCACGAGCCCTGCTTCATTGAGATTATGTCTCTTATGCTGTATACGCAAACATTTTAAGGGAGTGTTTATTGAACTGACTGTAGCAGACTTGTCGTCTTCTTAAAATGACTCAATTTATATGATTTTGACAATCATAAGACCAAAAATCAAGGAGGTTGTGAGTTTGTGTGGACTGTGCTGTATTTTTTTGTTTGTTTTAACGTGACATCGTGTCAGTAGAGAATGTGTACTGTTAACAATGCATTCTATTCTTAATGAGAGCTCACAAGCTTTTTTGATATTTTCCAAAGGCCAAGGCTTCTCGGTTTGTTTATTAATATATTTGACAGTGTTTTATTTTAATTTAATCAGGATTATTTTAAACACATCACCCATATTAATTGCCCCTGTAGATATGTGAAGTTTGGTGTGAATGAACAAAAAGTAACAACACCATATAGTAGTTATGGTGCGTTTTAAAAACTAACAAAGCTCTTCATTTGTCTGAAATATCAGGCTTTGTATTTTTATGTTTGGCAATGGAATGTATCAGTAACCCCTCCTCCATCGCGGGGGTTGCGTTCCAGAGCCACCCGCGAAATAAGAAAATCCGATAAGTAGAAACCATATGTTTATATGGTTATTTTTATATATTTTAAGCCCTTATAAACTCTCCCACACTATTATAAACATTTCACGCACAATTATACAGCATAAACGCTTTGTATTCTCTTAGATATTAGGTAAGATTCATTGAAATTATGTATTTACATACAGTAAAACCTAAATATTAAAGACTAGCAAAATACCCGCGCTTCGCAGCGGAGAAGTAGTGTGTTAAAGAGGTTATGAAAAAGTAAAGGAAACATTTTAAAAATAACGTAACATGATTGTCAATGTAATTGTGTTGTCATTGTTATGAGTGTTGCTGTCATATATTATATATATATATATATATATATATATATATATATATATATATATATATATATACACATACACACATACACACACACACACACATATACATATACACATATATAAAAGCCATTGTACTTCTACCAAACATTTCATACTTAACCCTCCATTGATATTTTGTAATTTGTATTGATATTACACGCTTCATTTGATATCAGGGACGTGTGGTCAGGGGGTAGGCATCATGTAAAGTAAAAAAAACTAATAACGATAACATAAAATAAATTCGTCCACTGGTGCTAAAAATTTGTTTTCTGTATGATTCCAATTGTTTTGTTAATTTTTATAGTCAAAATTGCTGAAGTTGCACATTTCCTGTTCAAATACAATGAGCATTGCCTCGCCTTGGACTGCGCTGACCCTCACACACTGGGTTTAATGCATCCAAATTGGCACGTACCTGTTTGTCTCTCTTTATGTCGCCAATATAATGTTTGCAGACACATTTATTATACACCGTGACTTTTCACAGTCTGGCTAATATCTTTAATGAATGTGTCGGACATATTTAGTCTTGCTGATCGAACACAAAACCGCAGTGAAAAGGCACACGGTGAGGCAGACAGTACCGCACCGCACCGAAGGGGGCGCATGTGAGCCCAACAGCTGCTCGTTCCTGCTGTTCTACACAGAAGCTCTAGGCACCGATAAGTTAGCGATATCAGAAAGTCAAGTGCACTGCAGCAGTCCGTTTATTTTTATTTCTCGTTCCGACTGACTGCCAACAGGGAAAATTAAGACTTTTTAAACTAACGGAAAATAAGGACTTTTCCAAGAAAGTGATGGAGATTTTCGTGGAGGATAGGCGCATGGCCTTCATTTACAAATAAAGGTGAAGTAATTTTATAAAAATGGGATCAGACTAAAAAAAAAAACAATCCAATATTTAAAGACTAGATTTTGACCTTAAATAAAATATTCTTTTGTTTTTCTTGTTATCCTTTTGTTGAACAGTCTGCATTAAATTTGATGAAAGCATCAGAATTAAAAGCTTTTAAAACAGCTAAATATTTCAATTAAGGTCAAAATTGAAATCAATTTTTTTTTGTACACCACTCAATACTTTCATTTGTATTGAATGAGTATGAATTGTAGAATTACAATGGAAATTTTGAAACGCATGGAGGGTGCAGAGCAAATGAGCTCTCTCTGCTCTCTCTCTCTCCGCTATAAACATAACGTTCTTTCTTAGCCAAATGTGTACATTACCTATGTATGTGTAAAGAATGCTGATGAGATATGAAACATAACCAGTAGTCAATGTGTATGCTGCCAATTGAATTGTGAATTAGCTACTCTTTTGGGTTCCTATATTTTTAAATCTGACTCTGAAGGAGTCAGTGCCTCACCAGCCATAAACCTCATCATATAAGTTGGTTGATATAGTTCAGTGACAGACTGAAATGACAATTAAAGTAGTTGCTGACAATTCGTTATTGTTATTATGGCTTGTTCTCATTTCCTTAGTCTGATACTGTAGGTAAAAGATATATTATCATATTTTATTTTATATATTATAGTGTATAGAGTTTCACTATAAAACGTATTAAACTTTGTATCTGAGTGTTTGGAGACACTGGTGTCGTACTGAATTTGTATTGTAGAAAAACATAACATACACTACTGTCCAGCATGCTTAAATGTGTGTTTTCATTTCTGATCTCTATATGGCACTTTCCTTTTAGGAGAATTCACTATGAATACAGTAACCCCTCCTCCATCGCGGGGGTTGCGTTCCAGAGCCACCCGCGAAATAAGAAAATCCGCGAAGTAGAAACCATATGTTTATATGGTTATTTTTTATATATTTTAAACCCTTATAAACTCTCCCACACTATTATAAACATTTCACGCACAGTTATACAGCATTAACCCTTTGTATTCTCTTAGATATTAGGTAAGATTCGTTGAAATGTACAGTAAAACCTAAATATTATTTTAAAGATATCGAGCGTCTCCGCTATCAATACGTTACAGCCATTACAACAGACAGGCCACCAGCAATAAATACGTACAATACAAGAAAAATTGTATACAGTAAAATGTGTGTACAGCGACACTAAACTATGTACATGTAATAAGTACTGTACGTAAATAATTAATTATGGTTACTCACCAACAATGACACGACGACTTGTCCGATAACGATGAGTTTAATTTTACTGCACAACAAAGGATAGCGTTACAGCTCTTCTAAAGGAGCCTCTTCAGGCGACTGTTTAGCACCGCCGTTGTTGTTCTTCCATCACTCTTCAATCCAAATCCCTAAAGCAGATTCCATCCATACTACTGCCTTATCACGTCCACTTGCAACTCGTTTTGCGCTCGGATTAAAGGACACTGCGGCCGTAGATCTTATATGCTTTTCCTCCTTTTTAAATAAAAAGAATCGTGGACTTATTGATGCTGTAATAATGTCCTGCAGCGGTGTAGCTGTTCCCTTCCTTCAACATATCCAAAACTTTTACCTCTTCTGCAATCCTGAAGCATTAGCAGTAACGTGCATTACTTCTGAATGAGTGAGATTAGACTTCCTGGTTAATGCAGCATTCCGTTGCTGAGCCAATCAGCAGCACACAGGAACTTAACCGCGTGCTCTGATTGGGTAGCTTCTCAGCCATCCGCGAATAGCGTCCCTTGTTTGAATTCAAATGCGTCTCTTGTTTGAATTCAAATGGGCAAATCAACTGAGGAAGCACACGTACTGTAGACCGCAGACATCCGCGAAGCAGTGAAAAATCCGCGATATATATTCACATATGCTTACATTTAAAATCCGCGATGGAGTGAAGCCGCGAAAGACGAAGCGCGATATAGCGAGGGATCGCTTCACTGTAGTTTCAGCCAATCAGTGCCTTCTGAAGGTTTGAACCTTCTTTGTTATAAGCGATTGCTGCATGTAAGTATTGTTTTGAGTTACGGTTTAGTGTAACAGAAGGCTTACTTAGCTCTTAAATCGACATAAAAATGCACACACATGCCTCAAATTATGTACTGAATTGCTAACATTTACAGTGTCCGTTTTTGAAAGCTGTAATTTTTACTTGTTCCCCGTTATTATGCATTATAATTTAGCATCATATGTTACTTGTCACTACTCACGAGCCCTGCTTCATTGAGATTATGTCTCTTATGCTGTATACGCAAACATTTTAAGGGAGTGTTTATTGAACTGACTGTAGCAGACTTGTCGTCTTCTTAAAATGACTCAATTTATATGATTTTGACAATCATAAGACCAAAAATCAAGGAGGTTGTGAGTTTGTGTGGACTGTGCTGTATTTTTTTGTTTGTTTTAACGTGACATCGTGTCAGTAGAGAATGTGTACTGTTAACAATGCATTCTATTCTTAATGAGAGCTCACAAGCTTTTTTGATATTTTCCAAAGGCCAAGGCTTCTCGGTTTGTTTATTAATATATTTGACAGTGTTTTATTTTAATTTAATCAGGATTATTTTAAACACATCACCCATATTAATTGCCCCTGTAGATATGTGAAGTTTGGTGTGAATGAACAAAAAGTAACAACACCATATAGTAGTTATGGTGCGTTTTAAAAACTAACAAAGCTCTTCATTTGTCTGAAATATCAGGCTTTGTATTTTTATGTTTGGCAATGGAATGTATCAGTAACCCCTCCTCCATCGCGGGGGTTGCGTTCCAGAGCCACCCGCGAAATAAGAAAATCCGATAAGTAGAAACCATATGTTTATATGGTTATTTTTATATATTTTAAGCCCTTATAAACTCTCCCACACTATTATAAACATTTCACGCACAATTATACAGCATAAACGCTTTGTATTCTCTTAGATATTAGGTAAGATTCATTGAAATTATGTATTTACATACAGTAAAACCTAAATATTAAAGACTAGCAAAATACCCGCGCTTCGCAGCGGAGAAGTAGTGTGTTAAAGAGGTTATGAAAAAGTAAAGGAAACATTTTAAAAATAACGTAACATGATTGTCAATGTAATTGTGTTGTCATTGTTATGAGTGTTGCTGTCATATATATATACACTAGCAAAATACCCGCGCTTCGCAGCGGAGAAGTACTGTGTTAAAGAGGTTATGTAAACATATATATACATAAACATACTGTATATACATAAATATATACATATACACATCCACATATATATACATATATCAACATATATATATACACATACATATATATATATATATATATATATATATATATATATATATATATATATATATATATATATATATATATATACACACACACACGCAGACACATATACATATATATACATATACATATTTGTATATCTACATATATATATACACATATATACATATATATACATATTTGTATATCTACATATATATAAACATATATACATATATATACATATTTGTATATGTACATACATACACATATATCTATCTATCTATCTCTATATATATATATATATATATATATATATATATATATATATATATAGCTGATTACCCAGTGGATTCGCTGACTGAGTGCAAGAGAAAAAAAATAAAATGTATGTATAAAAATAAGTTTAATTGCCAAATTTATTTTTCCACAAATAAAGAGCACTTACAATAACATAGAAATCAATATAAACAACATTAACATCATTATCATTTGAGAATATGAAGTAATATATAAGAAGCACATTGCATATAAATATAAATTATTAAACAGTAAAATGTTCTTCTATAAAACACTACTGTGGCTATTCGTTTGTCTGTCCAGGATTTTAAATGAGCTGTAGCTCGCAAACCGTTTCACCTATTGACTTGAAATTTGGTACACAGATACTACGTCACGTCTACTATTCGCTTTCCCACACATATGAATACATATATATATATATATATATATATATACACATACATATACACACACATACACATATATACATATACATACATAGTGCGTTGCAACACGGGCTGTGATTGTTACATGGGAGGGAGAGGACAAATCACAGCTTCCCGCTTTCTAATCGGGCTTGTGATTGCTGCTTTGACGGATGTCCAGATCCCACAGTATTTCCCCTTAGGAGAGGCGTTAGGCAAGTGTAATTGAATAGCGGTGCTGCAAGTTATTACTCTTTTTATCTTTATTTTATTTTATTGTAGAATCAACTCACAGCTGCGCGCACCAGTGCGTGCGTGGCGGATGCGTACGGCTGACGTTTTCATTGTCTACCACCTTCGCTAATCATTCTTGAGGCAGATTGAAGAGTTAAGTGCCAGCTTAACTGAAAATTAAAGAAAACATACTAAGTTTAAAAAAAAATCAGTTTTAACGGGTAAAGATGCCGACGAAAGAAGAGAAGCAGCGGGACGCTAGGGTCAAGAGCTGCTCATTAAGCAGCAAGCTCATCAACCTCTGAGCAAACGAATGGTAAACGTACAGAGAAAGAGGATAAATACTATGAATGGTCATGTCAAGTGTATTCACTCCACGTTATCGTGCAGTGCGCTGTTACTGGTATTTTGATAAAAGAATCTGAATAACATATAAGAAGCGTATAAATTATTAAACAGTAAAACATTAACATTTAAGAAGTAAAGATACATTGAGTACTACTGTAGTGCTTTCGGGTATAGTACATTTTTTGTTTGCCCATTACATGCATAAATGTATACATTTTTTGGTGTACCTACCCAAGAACACGCGACATGACCCGGCAGTTAAAAATTTATCGCTCCAGCAATTTTAACTCTGTTACAAAGTCATCTAATATGGTATTGCAAACGGCAGCGGGAGCGTTTCTATAAACTCAATTTAAACTTACTGTTTACACCGTGCTTTGAAGATGCATAGTATGCGACACGTGTTTCGCCGTAATTGTGGGCTCATCAGGAGTACACAGTCACTGCACTCCCTTACGGGAATCGATCCTCGGACGTAGAGGCGAAGCCCCTAACGTTGTGCCACGGCGTGAGGTTCGTTCATTTGACAGCATATAGATCGGGGTAATTACATTGCAGGCATTCGTAGTCTGATTCACAATCTGATTGTATGGGTGGTTACCTACCAGGTAACGCTTGTGGTTGGTGAGCAAGTCGGCTAACTTCTGCCACGGTGCCCTCTTTCAGTTGCGAGAAGCAGATCATACAATGGTTGAAATAGTTTAATATATATAGCAAAATCACCGCGCTTCGCAGGGGCGAATATGGTATTGCAAACGGCAGCGTTTCTATAAACTTAAAGTTACGGTTTATACCGTGCCTTGTTTCATATTCTTTTCCTACCTTATCAATTGTGTAATGTGTTTTTTGAACAGGTTTGATTCATGGAAGAGATCACTCCTGCTGCGTTCAGTCACTTCACGTGAGCCACTGTCTTGTGTGATGTTGCGATGTCCACGGGTTTATTTAATGTTAGCTAAGACCCGGCAGTTAAAAGTTTCTCGCTACAGCAATTTTAACTCTGTTACAAAGTGATGCAAACTCTCGTTTATACCTCGTGTCTTCTCATTAAACTTGTATCTCGCGAATATGGCATTGCAAACGGCAGCGGGAGCGTTTCTATAAAGTTAAGGTTACGGTTTACACCGTGCTTTTTTATACCTCGTGTCTTCTCATTAAACTTGTATCTCGCGAATATGGTATTGCAAACGGCAGCGGGAGCGGTTCTATAAAGTTAATTTAGACTTACGGTTTACACCGTGCTTTTTTATACCTCGTGTCTTATGAAGATGCTTGTATGCGTCACTCACTCGCTTCTTATTGTTTCGCTGCCTTGTCAATTGTGTAATGAATGTTTTCTTCTGTGCTCTTTGGGGCTCCTCCTTCTTTTCTACGTACTGAGTTCACAGTCAGTTCACGTGATTACGTGGGAGGCGTGATGACGCGACACGCAACTCAGTCTCCTACGGCCATCTTGCTGCCTACCATTACAGTATATGGACAAAAAAGAGGTTCCAGTTATGACCATTACGCGTATAATTTTGAAATGAAAACTGCCTAACTTTTGTAAGTAAGCTGTAAGGAATGAGCCTGCCAAATTTCAGCCTTCCACCTACACGGGAAGTTGGAGAATTAGTGATGAGTGAGTCAGTCAGTCAGTCAGTGAGGGCTTTGCCTTTTATTATTATAGATATCGAGCGTCTCCGATATCAATACGTTACAGCCATTACAACAAACAGGCCACCAGCAATAAATACGTACAATGCAAGAAAAATTGTATACAGTAAAATGTGTGTACAGCGACACTAAACTATGTACATGTAATAAGTACCGTACGTAAATAATTAATTATGGTTACTCACCAACAATGACACGACGATGAGTTTAATTTTACTGCACAACAAAGGATAGCGTTACAGCTCTTCTAAAGGAGCCTCTTCAGGCGACTGTTTAGCACCGCCGTTGTTCTTCTTCCATCACTCTTCAATCCAAATCCCTAAAGCAGATTCCATCCAGACTACTGCCTTATCACGTCCACTTGCAACTCGTTTTGCGCCCTGATTAAAGAACACCTCGGCCGTAGGTCTTATATGCTACAGTGAAACTCTAGTACAGTGTCCATTTTAGGACATCCTCCTCCCTCCGAGAAAACTCCATCCTTCCTACTACCTTCGACAAAATATTCCTCCTCCCTGCGAGGAATCCCCAGTCACCCCTCCTCTCTCCTCCCTCCTCCATCCGCTCTCAGTTCTCCGCTGTCCGTTTTTTACGCCATCCACCCTCCTATCTCCGTCATCCGCCTTCAGCTCTCCGTCACCCCACCCCCACCCCTCTGCATGACAGCATTTTCGTTAAGGAAGTGACGTAAAACTCTAGGTCCACCTTCTTCACAAGTTCATTCGCCAAAATATTTGTCAATTATATTTCACAGTAAGAATTTACAGCACGACTCAAACGCGGGAACGAAGGTAAATGACGTTAATTGCTGAGTGTCTTTTAATACTGTGTAAGTATACATATTAACACGCGTGCATTAAAATGTGTGCATTTACGGGGCGATTTCTCAGGCTTAAAAGCTCACCTTTTATTAAAAAGGTGAACGCAAACTTTTTTCATTCTGAAGGGCACAAACCACTTCGGACTTCAGCCGTTAAATGCGCGAAAATTTCGTTACACCTAATAAATGAGCGCAACATATTATCAGTTGTATTGTATGCTTACAATACATGTAAAAATGTGTTAATCATTAATTAATAGTATGGGATAGTGTTTTTTCGACTCAGCTACAGATGCCGATGGAGACCAGAACTGCTTTGGAAAAATATGAACGCCTTAGGGCCGATCTGGAAGAAGGTAGCGCAGCTCCTTGATTTAATCAATTCCATGTCTTGGTGGGTTTGCGTAGCTTGTTGTCACTGTATTTACACCTGTTTTTTCAGGCTTATTGACTGAAAGGGGCTTTCATGAAAAAGTTAGAGCTTTGCTACAGGATACGCCCTCTACAAGCCAAGGAAGTAAAAGTAAAGGTGTATATTTCTGTTTTATTTAACCTTTTAAGTTCGTATGCATAGCCCCATTTGGCCGTTTTGTTTTTTTTTTCTTCAGTAATATTTCAGTTCTCTAAAAATAAACAACATTGATATTTAAAATGTAATTATAGAAACACAACATAGATACTTTACTATCAGTAGTATAACCACTTGCCAGTTGTTGAAAATATTTAAAAAGTTGCACCCGTTAACAAAATGCATTGCTTTCTACAGACGTTATTTTTTCAGTAAAATGCATTGTTCAGAATGTATTTAATGTGTTCATTTATTGTGCATATCTTGTTTTGTATCACAGATTCGCATGTCATTGGAGTAAAGAACCATGATCGTAAGTAACTAGCCTTAATAATTCAATTGTAATGTAATTTAAATTTTATAAACATACCTCACAATGAATTATCCCATAAGGAAGTTAATATGTTTGCACACTGTTTGAATAAAATACATTTTTGTTAAAAATCTGAATTAGTATGTACAGTTCTGGTATCAAAATGTTTCATGTCATAGGTTTGCGTATTATCAGAAACTTATTTGAGCAAGGGTATACTCAGAAGGAGATGGTTAAAGTAATTGAAGTGTTTGGAGGAGGAAAAATATCGTAAGTTAAATATTTTCATTAATTTTTCATAAGATTTTGGATTATATCTTTATACTGTGGGAAAGGCCATTCATAATCATTTTTAGTTCCAAATTTCATTGTACCATATGCTATTGTTATTGGTTCACTTAGTGTGTATTGTGTAAAAACTTCAGTATTAAGCATTAATATTTTTCTCAGTCTATAAATTAATTTTTGGTAGAACAAACATTATGCAAATTATTTTTTATCAAATTTTATCTCATAATATATTTCTTAGTGAGTTGACGCAACAGATGACGACAACATAAAAGTTTGTTCCACCAATTACAAATATTATGCATTGTTTTAAGATTTAAAGAACAGAAGGACATGGTTAATTTCTGTAACATTTTCAGGGATCGCCAACTGAGAAGACTTTTGCACAAAATGAAATTGTTTAGAAGGAGTAATGACCGCCCCAAAAAAGAAATTTTTGCTGCAGTTGAGGTACCAGTATTACTGACTCCTTGATTACGGAGGTGATCATTAAGTGAATTAATGAAATCCAAATGATTTTTTTATCTTAGAGTGAATTAAAAAAGTGGCCCCCAATGAAAGGTGTTCGAGCTATGTATAGACGTGTGAGGGACTTCAGAGGAATTCGACCATGCTATCGGTATCCTGTGTCTAATTCTACAGCATATTTCATGATTTATCTATTATTTATGTTGTTTCTTTGACTACTTGGTTAACAGTAAACACTCATGCCCTTCCTTAAATATGTGACTTCTAAAATTATTTTATTTTTTTCTGTAGAAATGATGTACATGAAGTAATGCGTCAATTGGATGCAAGGGGTCTGCACAGACGACAGCCAGGAAATCGCAAAATTCTGAGATGCCAGTACTCAACAAAAGGCCCCAATCACACTTGGCACATTGATGGCATGTCTTATATTGGCTTTGTTTTTGTTTCTTTTGTAATGTACATGATCCATATGATAAGAATAGAAAGTTCAAAACTGTGAAATCTGAGATTCTTACAAGTTACTTTAAACCCACTGTTTTTAATGTGGATACAATGTTATTACTGTGTTTGCAGGGTTCATTTATTGAATTTTGTTTGTTGCAGGAAATGATAAATTGCGTTTTTATGGAATCTGGATTCATCTGTGTATTGATGGGTATGTAGAGACAAGCTGAATTGGTATTATTGTGATCAATACTGTTCTGTTAATATTTATATTCTCTATGTATGTTTTTTGCATATTTTCATATCTTTATGAAGATATTCAAGACGTGTTATATGGCTACATGCAGGGACCTCCAATCGGAATCCACGTTTCATTGCTAGATATTTTCTTGATGCTGTGGAAACAGAAAATGGTGAAACGTTTACTTTCATTTCCAGCTAATTCCTATGATAAATGAGTTTCTTTAGCTGTATATTGTTAGCAGATTTTCTTAATATTTTATAGAGCATTTTTCTGGCTGTGTGCTTTATATTACTGTGTTTTATTTATTTTTGAATTGCTATGGCTGTAGGTTGTCCACGCCTTGTGAGAGCAGATAGGGGTTGTGAAAATTCTTTAGTTGCCATTATACAGATGTCTTTTAGATACTGTCACCATGACAGCTTAGCAGGAGTTAACAGTTTCAGATATGGGAAGTCTATACATAATCAAGTAAGTATAAAAAAAAATACCAATTTGTTTTATATTTCATTATTGTGGCTTTACCTTTAAAGATGAAAAAGCTATGTACAGTAGGAAAATGCACATGCTTTCAACAATTACTGCTTCGTAAATCCTATCACAAGTAATATGATGTGTGACAATATCCCTTGCGAGTGTTTGCTGACAGGATTTTAAATGACTGAATTTAATATTTTGGGGGAAAAAAATCACCAATATTATTATTCTGTTTTATTTCTAAAAGCGAGCAGAGTACTTTAATGGATACCTAAAAAAATCATGGATATCTTTCTGGCAAAAAACATTTTGAGGTGTGTAATGTAGATGTAATACGTGTCTCTTTGATTAACTAATGATTGCATATAGTATTGTTAGCATTTTTTCCCTTAGTACACCTAAGAAATTTTGCCTTTTTGACAGGCAATGGTGGAAGCTGGAATTTTGGAACTGTCCAATCCCATACATATGTATGTATTGTACATTTATTAAAATATATATATATATATATATATATGGGCGGCACGGTGGCGCAGTGGGTAGCGTTGCTGCCTCGCAGTTGGGAGACCTGGGTTCGCCTCCCGGATCCTTCCTGTGTGGAGTTTGCATGTTCTCCCTGTGTCTGCGTGGGGTTTCCTCCCACAGTCAAAGATATGCAGGTTAGGTGCATTGGCGATTCTAAATTGTCCCATGTGTGTGTGTGCATGTGCCCTGCCCGGGGGTTTTGTTTCCTGCCTTGCACCCTGTGTTGGCTGGGATTGGCTCCAGCAGACCCCCGTGACCCTGTGGTTGGGATATAGCGGGTTGGATAAAGGATGGATGGATATATATGTATAAATTGATTCATATACACAGTATATATGTAAATGCTTATCTATTTATTAGTTGTTATTTTTCAATTTAAAATTATATTTACATAATGGAGACTGATTTCTTGTTTAAAGAACATGATGAACAAGAACTAAATACTATTAGATTAGATTAACTTTATTAATCCCATGGGACTAGGGTGTTGTACCGTGTTAGCCATTATGAATGTAGTGAAAAGTTCAGCAAAACGACACCTTTAATTGGCTAACTAAAAAGATTACAATATGCAAGCTTTCGAGGCAACTCAGGCCCCTTCTTCAGGCAAGATGTAAAGGGGCCTGAGATTCCTCAAAAGCTTGCATATTGTAATCTTTTTAGTTAGCCAATTAAAGGTGTCATTTTGCTGGACTTTTCACTAATCCCATGGGAAAATTCAAACACATACAGCAGCAGACTCACAGGATAAATAATATAGCCAAACTATCAATCAGTCGATAAGCAAATAGAAATATAATGTGTATTGTGCAGATATTTCAAAAACAACTTCACGAGTGCCCCTGGTGGAAGCATTGAATTGCCTGATAGCAGTGGGCAGAAAAGACCCCGAGAGGTGCATTTTAACACACCATGGTAGAATGAGCCTGTGGCTAAAAGTACCCCAAGACAGTGCCTACTGGAGGAGATTTTTCATGATGGCATCCAATTTTGCCACAATCCTCTTTTTTACAACAGCTTCCAGTGTGCCCAGAGTTTGCACTGTGATGGAACAGCCTGTCCTGATACGTTTGTTCAGGCATTGTACTACTTTTGTGCTCAGGTTGCTTCCCCAGGAGACTGCAGCATGGAACACCACACTGGCTACTATGGACTGGTAGAACATTTCCAACAGTTTGCTGCACACATCAAAAGACCTGAATCTAAATAGCTAGTACACTCTGCTCTGGCCCTTCTTGTACAGAGACACTGTGTTGTCAGACCAGTCCAGTTGGTTACGTGAATCCCCAGGTACTTGTAGCTCTGCACCTCTTCCACGTCGTCCTTCCCCGGATGGTGACTGCTCAAAGGCTTTTTGTCTTGCTGATACTGAGTTGCAGGTTGTCCTGGCACCACAAGACAAAGTCCTCTACAAACATCCTGTACTCTTGACTCGTCTCCATTATTAATGCAGCCTATGATGGAAGAGCATCTGAAAATTGAAAAATACAAGTCAGTGTATATTGGAAATAAAGATGCTTTTTTTGTGAAGGACCTCATGAAGTAATCAGCAAAAATGCTGTATTTTTCAGCATTATAATGATTCAGTATTTAGCTCTACTGTATTGCCAGTAGGAAGTATTGGCTGGTACTTATCTATATGGAATCTTCATGTTAACCACATATAAGAGTAGCTTTTTCCAGAAACGTGTTTTCCTTTGCATCACATTTACATGTGTTTAGGTTACTTGGCATCCTGAAGTTTTGGTGAATGTTGTAACTGTGTGTACCTGTGAGAGAATACAACAAGACTGCCATGCTATTCACAGTTGCTTGTGTTTGGATACACTAGGATAGTTGTCTACATCACTATAAAACAGTTTAATAAGAAAATGTTGTTTATACATTTCATTCTGTTTCAGACACTGTGTCCAATATTGCTTTTTACCTCTTATTGAAAGGCAGCTTTACTCTGAGCGCATTGAATGGAACAACCACAGGATTCGTAAGCAGACTCTAGCTGCAGGACCATTTGGAAAACCAGACATGCTTTATTTTTGTCCTCCATCCGGTAATGTTATCTTTAAACACAGCCTATCCAAATCTATTTTCATGCTTACCTTATAAGGTTTTATGTTTAAACTATTTTGGACAAAACTATGATAACATATTGGCCATCGGACCTTACTCCTTTTTATGTTAACTAAGGTTGTCTTATTTTAATTTCTTATTTGTCTTTTATTCTTCTTTTCTTCATTATGTAAAGCACTTTGAGCTACTTTTTGTATGAAAATGTGCTATATAAATAAATGTTGTTGTTATTTAAGCCAACTATTAATTATTTTGTCACATTTGGTTTTATCAGTTAGCTCAAAAACTTCAGCCTTGAAAAACATAAACTGTATAAACAATACTGTCAAAAGAAGTAATAAATTTCTCTCTCACTGAACTACACCACACAAAAGTTAGAAGGTTAGCTCAATTCTTTCACATAGGGCAACCTTCTGTTTCCCACATTTTATTTGTTGCCATAAGGCTGCCGATTAAGGTTCTAAATATTTTAATATCAATAGTTTTGAGAAGTCTTTGATTCCCAGAGTTATAAGCATTTTGAATTCCAGCAGTTGTAAGAGTTATTAGGTACTATTAAAATTATTTTTCTTTGTAGGAATCTTGTGTGTGCCTTTTGAATGTGTACTGACTTCCTGTCATGTGATTAGTCTTGGCTTGTTTTCCTGTATCTGTGTAACAATATTCTGTGCTTTTATACTTTACCACTGCAAACAAATTTCCCTCTGAGATAATAAAATCTGCCAAACCTAACCCATTGTCTAATCTGTTTTTTGTTTATTATATGTATTTTGCATACAGTATATGGTATTATGAAGAGTGCTAATTTACTGTTTAATCATTCCACTCATTTATTTTTTGTCATAAATAGGAACTCCACATTTGCTGTGCACAATTGATGATGATCTTCAGCAGCATGCAGACACTATGGCTTGTGAAAAGGGAGCAACCCTGACTGTGGCCAATGTTGCTTTCAGGCAGTTGTGCTCCACTGTGTTTACTCTCCCCAGATCAATGGATGGTTATTCAGTTGATGATGCTGTGGCTTCCTATCTAACGACTGCAAATCACATCACAACCCTTATGACCAGAATGAATCTGATTGAGCCAGATAACTTTGTACAGGCTTTTGAAATATATGAAAAAATCATCAATTCTTCTCATACTAAATAAATTTTGTTGTTGTGAAAATAAATTGGTTTAATCATACTTTTTTGAGCCTTTACACATAGAAAGGTCCATTATAACAATTTAAAATAACCCAGAGGATATTTATATAGAACCTTTAGTATCCTTCCATAATCTATATTTAACCATTATCAGTCCATTAATTTTATGAACTTGCACTGATATTAGAGTTCCTTGTGGCAGGAGAATCAAGCACCATTTATGAATTTGTTGAGTACAACTTAGATGGCTGTTTTTGCTTCTCTGGGAGAGAAATTATTTATTTGCATCAGAATTCTATAGTCATAACATCAAGAACAACAACATAATCAATATAATTGTATGCACTTTTTTCCTGTATACAGTATATAATGTAACAATACATTTTAATGACAGGAAAAACTAAACATTTTACTTTCCTCTTGGTGATGAATAAAACAAAGGTCATCATCTAAAATATTGCATTTTGTAATTACCAATGGTATCCGTAATGTTTTTTTTAAATCAGTGTTGTCCAATGATTTTAACAGAAGAACTAGGTTTGAGGCCGAAATTCTTTCCGATGGTGTATATTTTAAACATGTACATATTAATTGTGTGCACAATGAATCAAATTTGTTTAAAGCATTTGGAGCTGCCTCTGTTGACATTAACTGGCACAGCTCTTTACAGGTCTTTACAGACCATGGTACAGTGTTTGTGTACAGCTCTAAAAATGTTATGCCGATGGACCATATGTCTGAATGTACAGAACAAGGTTGAAAGGTTAGCAGACATTCAGGAGCTGTGTAAATAGCAGTACCACCAAGAGGTCCACTTAAAAGGCCAGATATTTTGCTCCCCTGCCTTAGCGAAACTGAGTCGCGAACATTGGCTAAACCCCAGTCGGTAAGATAGGCCTTTTTGCTGCTGCCTTCAATCTAGAAGACAAAAATTACAGAAATTAAAATGAATTTACTTAATGAAACACAAATGATCAACAAAGCATATGTTTGTTGCCTAAACAGAATACATGTTTACCCTGTGTTTTGCACAAAAGTAAACATAAGCTTAGAATTCAAAATGTTAAAATTGTGATTGTGACTAATATAGAAAAACATCCCAAAACAGCTATTTATTTTTATATAGCACAGAATCACACACAGAATGCCTAAATAGGCTTTAATAGGCCATGTTTAATTTACAAAAGAGGAATCAAAGTGAAACCATACTAACACAGTAACTCTTTTGTTTCCCTTGTATTTTCAATTTCTGTTTAAAAAATATATCCTACCAGGATGTTTGCAGGCTTCAGGTCCTGGTGTATTACATTCTTGGAATGGATGTATTCCACAGCCATTGCCACATCAAGTGCAACGTAATTTTTTTCTTCTGCTTCTAACTACAAAATGAGAAATGATTTGTAAAATCAACCTGAATTATCCAAGTAATATTTAATGCATCAAGGTCAGGAAGTTATCCTAAAAAAGCTGATATGAACTTGTAATTTCCAGGTATAATTTTATTTATAATGCTAATATCTATATTACTATAAACAGTAAAATCACCACTGTTAAATTAACACTATAGCTGCAGAGATGGTCCATACTTTCCACATGTACAATTTAAAATGTTACCATAACACTATTAGAAATGATTTAATAGGGTTAGTTTAGCTGTTTACCCTTTTACGATGCCTTTTGTAGCACTTAACAAAAACTACAGATAGAACTTTCCAGCTTTAGCATTAAACAACAGTTCTTTCATTTTTTAGGTTATCATGGAGCTACATTACAAGCACATAATGTGATAACTACACAAATAGGAAAATGAAACAATTTAAAGCTGCCTGAGAAAGTGGAATGTTAAATGGCAAGCTTTTTTACCAAGGATGCAAAATGGAACTAGTTATAAAGGTATCTTGAATAGTCTATAGGAAGAATGCCAGAAATAATAAACATTTATCCTTTAATAATCAATATTTTTGTTTCCTTTTTAAAGGAGTATTATTACATTAATATTAACTTGCATGAATAGAAAGCAATTTTTTTCACATGACACAGTGGTAACATAAAAAGATTTAGAATGGATCAGAAAAACAACTAACAATATCCTTTTTTAGAATGCATATTTTCAAGTAAAAACATTGCTAATTTTTGAAAACTTAATTTAAAAGGTTCAAATGTCAAAAACTCTTGTTATATCAAGTTAAAGACAACAGAACATTCCATACCTTCACTGGACTGTCTGCACTGTGAAGTACAACGTGTAAACTTGCTCCATGGACATACTCATTTGCTATGAGTATATACTGATCTTTTTTGGTAGCAGCCAAGAATCTAACAATATTTGGATGAGAAAGTCTTCTACAGATAAAAAAATACCATCATTAAACTATAACTATACATAACATGTTTATTTTTAAGGAGAATTGTAAATGAAGACTTTACAACACATTGTAATGTAAATATCCTTAAAAAATTCTGTCATGTTTCTTTGTCTTTAATACAAGCTTTTAGAAAGGTTTTCTTTTACATTCAATTGTCTGATGTTCACAGTTTTCAGAAATCAACAATAAACTAAACAAATTTAAACAATCAAGTTTCACTACAAATAATATAAAGGGAGAATAGAACTTACAAACAAAGAAGGATCTAATGCAAAAAGTCATTACTGTCATCAACAGGAATCTTCTTTACTGCTGCTGGTGTTCCCTGATATGAACCAAAGTACACCGTTCCAAACGACCCTGACCCCACAGCCAAATCAGGATTGAATTTGATTTGTCCATCATCAACATATGGAACTCGTGGCATGTACACTTGTGAAGGCAATGAAACAAAACAAAAATAATACTGTTGCAGTAAAAATAACA
This sequence comes from Erpetoichthys calabaricus, assembly GCF_900747795.2. Lineage (NCBI taxonomy): Eukaryota > Metazoa > Chordata > Cladistia > Polypteriformes > Polypteridae > Erpetoichthys > Erpetoichthys calabaricus. Next base: position 343,442,768 of record NC_041394.2, on the reverse strand, counting down.
AACATACAGACAACTAAAACAGTTAAGTTAAATGAGGCAGCAAAAGTCTTACTAAACACCAAACCCTTGAACATAGCACTTATGCATTTAGAAGAATAAATCACCTTTTTTTTTCAAAATACAAAAGTATTGCTTTTCACTATGTCTGCATTACAACATACTGTACCTGGAGGAATTGCATAATGAGGAGGTGTTTGAACATCAGACTTTAATGAACCATCTTCCATATTTTCAGCAATTGCCAGTGAACAATGTTTTTTACTAGATGACACCATCAGCTGAAGAAAGTTATGAACATAAATTTACTTTCAATTAACAATGATTTTTCTAATGCAGTAAAACAATGGCATAAAATGCAAAGCACATTATTTTTATTTTATTAAAACTGTATTTCAGTCTTACCTCAAAGGAAAAGCTTCCTGAAAGTTGTGCTATTAGGCAAAATTTTAAAAAGAAATTAACAAAAAACTCCAGACAAAGAAAAACAAATTAATAATAATCTAGGTTTATAAATTAAATTAATTGTAAAAATATTTCAATACCTTGTAAGTTGTCCATTGTTGGTTTTCTCTAAAGGAAAGGAAAACACAATCATCAGTTAAATGTGTATAATGTTCTGCACATTCTGATTTCTCAGTTTAGGTAAGGGTCAAGTGCTGCTCTGTTATAGTTAAACTTTAAAGAAGTGAAAAAGAGTGTATGTGTACTTTAGCAGCAATGTAATTGTAGTAAATTTTAAAATCACTAACACTGTGCTTCCCTATAATGAAATAAAAAATTATAATCTTGGTAATCTGGAATACATCAACTCATGTAGTAGAAGGAGAAATTGATAGTTAAAGAAGTGTCTGGAAATACTTAGAAATGCTTAGCTGTTAACTAAACAAACAAGCATGATGGACTAAAAGGACTCTTCTTGTTTGCCAATTTTTTTTTTAATGTTCTTAAAGAATATTCAATAATCTTTTTTAAATACTCACCTTACAACTGGTGGAACTTTTCTTCAAATGGCCTGTAAAGTATTAAGAACATGTTACACTGATGAATAAGTCTAAGAAAATAAATGTATAAAATTTTAAATTCTACAAACCTGAGGTTTCCTGCAAAATTGGATTATCCTGTTAAAAAGTAATGTTTTTATTTTTATTAATGTGATGATTTCATCCCTCTATTGATAAACAATTTCTAGAAATATTTTATAATAATCTGTAAATACTTGTCTGTACCATTGCTGCATTCTCCATTAACATGGATTTTGTTTGTGTTAAGTTTTCACTTTTAGATGCCAAAGAAAGCTGTCCAACACATATCACATCATCTAAGAAGAAAAGAAAAAAACATTAAAAATGCCATATTCAACTTCCATTTGAATATTATTTGACAGTATGTTTCACTTGTCTAGAATCTTGATCATAAAAAAACTAGAAGCAACTTGTTAATTGCAAAATAAGACATTATCTTCTCTGTGGTTATTTTATTCATAGCAATATACACCATTCATTATCAAGCAATATTTATTTACACAGCAAAATTACCAGTGTTACAATGACTCTTATCGTGTCAAAGCAACACTTTAATGTGTTTACATATAGAAACCATGGACCAATACACAGTAGATGTTTAAAGTGTTAATTTACTACTGCACATTTTGGTTTGTAGGTAATATTTCTGTGTTCATGTTTATATTAAGTTTTCGATTAAATGGCAATATGTTCAGTACGTAACACAGTTTAAACTATTAAAAGAAGTACCTAAATCTCTACAACCAACATATAATGTTTTCTTCCATATATCTGGAATTTCATTTAATGAGAAATACTCCTTCTCAAAATCTGATTTGGGCCATCTTGATCCATCCGCATTGCACAGTGTGTACTGAGCTTCATTTCTTTTGTCATCTTTCCAAAACATTTCTTTGGCTTTCTCTATTATATCATCATAACCATCCAATGGTTTCATTAAAAATTTAGGAGGCTCTTCTTCCAGCATTATCTTATGGTATTTTCCAGGTGTTTTTTTTTGTTCTAGGTCTCCACTCCATTGCCATCACCTTCACCTTAAACAAAAATTGTATTTAGTACTTTGATATAAAATTCACAAAAGATACTATATGTGAATTAATGTGCATAAAAAAGAAAACTGTATGATTAAGACAGGCAGTGTGGCGTAGCAGTTAAGGTTTTGGGCTGCAAACCCAGAGCTTGTTGGTTCAAATGCTGGTACTGACACCACTGTGTGACCCTGAGGAAGTCACTTCACCTGCTTATACTGCAAAAAACAAAAGTAATGTAACGAATTGTACCTCAGATGTTGCAAGTTGCTTGGATAAAGGCATAAGTCAAATAGATAAATGTGTATTATACATATAGGAACTATTTCATTTTCAGTTAAGTCATCTGCAGCAAACCTTTATAAATGAGGGTTTCTCCTTTTTAGATAGTGCAAACTGCTTCTTCTTCACTGATGTTTTCTCTTGGATGGCTTTTTTCATTTCATTGAAAATTAAAGCAGCATCTGCCAAAATATGTAGCTTTCTTATTAATTTTTCAACATTGTGTAAAATAACTTCATAAAGTAACATAAAAGGTTTAAATGCTGGTTATCCTTTTACACTAAAATATTACTAAAGAGATACAAAAAAGTAAAATGTACGTGTTGTTTTTCTTTAGGGAGATTAAATATTACTGAAGAAAGAAAAAAAAAACTAAAACGGCCAAATGGGGCTATGCATACGAACTTAAAAGGTTTAAATAAAACAGAAATATACACCTTTACTTTTACTTCCTTGGCTTGTAGAGGGCGTATCCTGTAGCAAAGCTCTAACTTTTTCATGAAAGCCCCTTTCAGTCAATAAGCCTGAAAAACAGGTGTAAATACAGTGACAACAAGCTACGCAAACCCACCAAGACATGGAATTGATTAAATCAAGGAGCTGCGCTACCTTCTTCCAGATCGGCCCTAAGGCGTTCATATTTTTCCAAAGCAGTTCTGGTCTCCATCGGCATCTGTAGCTGAGTCGAAAAACACTATCCCATACTATTAATTAATGATTAACACATTTTTACATGTATTGTAAGCATACAATACAACTGATAATATGTTGCGCTCATTTATTAGGTGTAACGAAATTTTCGCGCATTTAACGGCTGAAGTCCGAAGTGGTTTGTGCCCTTCAGAATGAAAAAAGTTTGCGTTCACCTTTTTAATAAAAGGTGAGCTTTTAAGCCTGAGAAATCGCCCCGTAAATGCACACATTTTAATGCACGCGTGTTAATATGTATACTTACACAGTATTAAAAGACACTCAGCAATTAACGTCATTTACCTTCGTTCCCGCGTTTGAGTCGTGCTGTAAATTCTTACTGTGAAATATAATTGACAAATATTTTGGCGAATGAACTTGTGAAGAAGGTGGACCTAGAGTTTTACGTCACTTCCTTAACGAAAATGCTGTCATGCAGAGGGGTGGGGGTGGGGGTGACGGAGAGCTGAAGGCGGATGACGGAGATAGGAGGGTGGATGGCGGAAAACGGACAGCGGAGAACTGAGAGCGGATGGAGGAGGGAGGAGGGGTGACTGGGGATTCCTCGCAGGGAGGAGGAATATTTTGTCGAAGGTAGTAGGAAGGATGGAGTTTTTTCGGAGGGAGGAGGATGTCCTAAAATGGACACTGTACTACTCCAGAGGGCCAATCAGCTTTCTTAGGTGCGTTACTGTCTAAGAGGCGGAGCTCAGTCAGGAGGAGGACGGACTTAGATGCCGCCTTCCGCTGAGCGAAGTAGTGATGGGCGGAGTGAAGCCTCACGAAGCATTCGGAAATCGTATCGAAGCTTCGAAGCATTTGACATTCACCTCTCTAGTGACACCTCCTGGCCATTTTCATTAACGTTACAGAAACTTATGATTCACTTCAATGACGTCTGTTAAAACTCTTATTGCTTTTATTTTTTCGCAGCTACAGGCTGACAACGAAGAGAAGGGATCGTCAGCAGCTTCTAGTGTCTGATGTCTAAAAAATATAAATATAACTAACTAATGCACTATACGATAGCAAGAGTTAAACAAAATAAGAATCCTCACCTTATGGATTCCCGGCTCTTTCAATTAGTATTTACTTTTGCACTGTATCATTATAATCGCTCCTGTTATTAGTATTATAATTAACCCTGATCTTTTCTTGAGATCACATTTATTAGCCTTAAATGTTTTCTTTGGTCTGACTTAATTAAAACGGAGTAGACAGAAAATAAAGGTTTATCCCTGTACTTTGCCATGATATACTGTAGGTAAGCACATTGTTATTATTCGATCAAGTATTAAACTATTTCATTTATTAATACTTTACAATATTTTTTGGAGCTCAAAAGTAACGAGATCGCTACGAGAAAAGACGCCGTCAGTGGCTCAGTTAACAAAGGTGGTTGATTATCAAATTCTGAGTGTAGTGCTAGCCCGAGTTCGATCCGAACTAAAGACTCATCATAATTAATAAAAGTTAAAAAAAATAATCTCGAGTGAAATCTTTAAAACCAATTTGAACTAAATAATTTTGAGAGATACTGTGGAAGGATCGCATAAGAGATCTGTTCAGGAATCATCCCCACTTAGAATCACCATCAAAATGCGATGACTAATTGCGTAAGGCAGCTCACGTATTTACATTAATTCATCTTCTATTCATCGGCATTTGACGTCCATGAACCCCTCCATTGAATAAGGTGATAACAAACCCACTGTGGTAGATCAGGTTGAATTTGCTCTGCTGCACCAAACATTCAAAGGTGTCAATCTGGAGCTCATCAGAGAGGCTGAGAGACACGGCGCAGATCAGTCACCGGCACACCGACACACACGGGACACTTCGAGGTGAACAGTGCATGGATCAAGGTCGGCATTAAAGATCCTCTTGAGTACTGAGGTAACAAAAAGCAGCGGGATAAACACATCTGGATCTGCTGCCGAAAAAGCATTTGCTTTTAACAACAGCATTCCTCCCTCGTGAACACATCTTCAAGGGCCGGACAGGCGATCAGTAAAAAGTTGTCTTAGTCACAGCACAGTGCAAAAATAAAACATTTCCTAAAACATATAGTTGTCCAGTCTGTATCATTCCTAAGCAATCTTCCAGTTATAGAGGCGCAATCCCAGTTACTAATACATTTATCGTGTAGCTCTCCCCCCCCCCCCCCACCCCAACACTCAAAGTAAGAACACATTCCACCTTATAAATTTAATATTTAAAATTTTAAACTGCTAAACCCGCCATCAACAACTACAATAACAGTTGAAATCGTCACTCAAATATTTTTTTTTTTTGTTATAGACATAAAACAAGATGCCCATTTCCATTTGATAAATCTTTACTAGTGTTCTCGCCTTGCTCGCTCTCGGTCCACGGTGGAATTTGCTGTTAAATGGAAAAAAAAAAGAAAAACAGACTCGTTTGGGTCACAATTCGTGGACGTGGGACCCGAACCCACACAAGCCTTATTATGGAGCGGTAACGCTACCGCTGCACCACTACTATTTTTGGCAGAGAGGATGTATATAATGCATGTTTTGTATGTATGTATGTATGTATGTAATGAAGACAAAAACAATGACATATAGATGTACACTATATAACATACGTTCAGTGTTGCATGAAAACGTTGCATGAGGTGAAGAAAATATATTTATGAGAGTATTATAATGAGAGATGTGTCGTCACCGTATTACTAAAACTCTTCTTTGCAGCATTATGCATTCTACAAGTCGGAATTTGTATGATGTATAATTTATAATTTTATTTTTTATCACAAAGTATTATCTGGCACAATCATTTAACATGTATGGATCATCCACAAACATTCATTTCAATGGAAATTCTGTCAAGTTTTTGAACTCTGGTGATGCCATATGTACTTCAAACTGGAGCTCGTCAGCATCAAGCAGACATGCACACTGGAATCATCAAGCTTGGTTAGAAGCACTGAGCAGACATGCGTACTAAGATTGCATCATGACAGAGCTCCGAAGCCTCAGTCATGCATAGTGCTGAGATTGCGTTATGACGAGCTTCAAACGGGGCTTTGAAGCCTCAGACCTGCGTAGTACTGAGATCATGACGGAGCTCTGAAACCTCAGACATGCACACTGGGTTAACTGAGGCTTCGAAGCCTCGAGCAGATTCGAAGCCTCAGACATGCGTAGTACTGAGATCATGACGAAGCTCCGAAGGTTCAGACATGCGCACTGGGTTAACTGAGGCTTCGAAGCTTCGAGCAGATTCAAAGCCTCAGACATGTGTAGTACTTAGATTGCGTCATGACGGTCTTCGAACGGAGCTTCGAAGCCTCAGACATGCGTAGTACTGAGATCATGACAGGGCTCTGAAGCCTCAGACATGTGTAGTACTGAGATCATGACGGAGCTCTGAAGCCTCAGACATGCGTAGTACTGAGATCATGACGGAGCTCTGAAGCCTCAGACATGCGTAGTACTGAGATTGGATCATGATAGGGCTTTAAAGTCTCGAGCAGACATGGTCACTGGTTACTGAATCTTTGTTAAGCCTCAGCACACTCAAAGGCATTGACCTCTATATTTTGAGAGTCTATCTGACACTTAACTCTCTAGTTATATTTTGTAATTCGTATTGACATTACACACTTCACTTAATATAGTTAAACTACAATTCAGGTAGTTGCTGAGAAGTAATTATTGTTCTTGTGGTTTGCTGTGATTTCCTTTGTCTGATACATAGTGTCAAAGATATATTGTCATGTATCAACTTTATATATATATAATAAGATTAGGTAAATCGTGCAACCTTTTTATGGAACGCTTTAATTTTGTTCAAAACCGTACGTCATATAGTATACATCTATAAATATAATTTTTTGTCTTCATTAGGAGAATACAACAATGATACTCTCGTGTCAATTAAACCAATTTAATGTGTATATGTCAAACAGCATATTTACACATCCGCCCAGTAAGAACAGTAGTAGTAGTTCAGTTGTGCGAAGCTCGTTGATTATCTTGATTAGGTGGCTCAATGGTATCACAACTGTCTCTCAGTAACAACACCAGCGGTTCGCGTCGTCGATCCTCCACTTGTTAAAGGTTTTTTTCAATTCCTCCATTTAACAATATTTTCAGCTTGGACGGATAGCGAGCGAATCGAGCTATCGAGGGAAGGTTGGGTCGCCGTAGACGGGCAGGGGGCACACGTCCCTAATTATATTGTGTATGTAAAGAGTTTCACTGTAAAACGTAATAAGCTTCATATTTGTGTGTTTGGAGACCCTGGTGTCGTACTGAATTTGTATTGTAGAAAAACAAACTACTGTCCAGCATGCTTAAATGTGTCTTTTCGTTTCTGATCGCTATACGGCACTACCAATTTAAGACAATTCGCTATAAACAGTTTCAGCCAATCAGCGCCTTCTAAACATGCAGAATGACAGTGTGAACCTTTATTGTAGCGGCGCAGCATCTTCGCTTCAGTCAGTCATTGTCCTGTTAGACTATTTACTGTTAAGTGCTGCTTGAGGTAGCGTTTATAGTACAACAGGTAGCCTACGTAGTTCTTAAATTGGTATTGAAATGCACACACAAGTCTCCTAAATTATTTATTGAAATGCCTACATTTACAGTGTCCGTTTTAGGAAATCGTAGTTTTTACTTGTTCCCGTTATTAGGAATTACAATTTCTCAGTGTCACATATTATTCGTTACTACTCGCGAGTCCCGCATCATTGAGATTCTGATTTATATTCGGTATAAGCATTTTTTTTAAAAGGAGAGTTAATTGAATTGACTATAGCAGACTTGTCATCTTCTTAAAATGACTTTATTGATTTGATGTTGACAATCATAAGGTCAAAAACCAAGGAGGCGATGAGTTTGCACGGACTGTGCTGTTTCTTTTTTTTCGTGACATCGCGTCAGTAGAGAGTGCGTGACGTTAACAATGCATTCTGTCCTAAATGACAGCGCATACGCTTTTTGATATTTCCTAAAGGCCAATGTGTCTCAGTTTGCTCATTAATATATTTTGACAGTGTATTTTAGTGAGAATGATTATAAACATATTACCCATGTTCATTTCCCATGTAGATATGTAACGTTTGGTGAGAATAAATAAAAAGTAGCAACACATATAATAGTTATGTTGCATTGTTTATGATTAACAAAATTCATAGTTTATCAGAAATGTTCTACTTATACAGTCAATTTATTCCACTTCTGAAGGTGTACATTGTCGGTATTCTCCATTGCAGTGTAACGTGTGCCAGTGAAACTGAGGGGTGGCAGATGAGCTCACGTGATGAGTGACAAGGCACATCTTCACCCTGATGCCGAGGCTCTTGTCATTAATATTCCCATCTTGTGCTTTTTCTCGTTCCTGCCAGTTTACTATTATTATTGGACACGTATGTAGAGGAAATGTGTGTCTTATTTTATGTCTATGAAAGGAAGGACGGTAAAGCCTTGAATGAAACTGAGTGTTGATGCTTTGGGTGACACAACAACAACAACATTTATTTATATAGCACATTTTCATACAAAAAGTAGCTCAAAGTGCTTTACATAATGAAGAGAAGAAAAATAAAAGACAAAATAAGAAATTAAAATAAGACAACATTAGTTAACATAGAAAGGAGTAAGGTCCGATGGCCAGGGTGGACAGAAAAAACAAAAAAAAAAACTCCAGAAGGCTGGAGAAAAAAATAAAATCTGTAGGGGTTCCAGGCCACGAGACCACCCAGTCCCCTCTGGGCATTCTACCTAACATAAATGAAATAGTCCTCTTTGTAGTTCGGATTTTTCACGGAGTCACTTGATGCTGATGGTCATACAGACTTCTGGCTTTTAATCCATCCATCATTGTTGGAACATCATGGTGCTTTGGGTAGATGGTAGTGGCGCACGTCACCACCAACAGGACACCGGAAAAGGAAACAGAAGAGAGAGTAGGGGTTAGTACAGATTTTGAATGAATAGTTATTATAATGAATTGGATATACAGAGTATCAGGATTAAATTACAGTGAAGTTATGAGAAGGCCATGTTAAAGTAATGTGTTTTCAGCAGTTTTTTTTAAAGTGCTCCACTGTATTAGCCTGGCGAATTCCTACTGGCAGGCTATTCCAGATTTTAGGTGCATAAAAGCAGAAGGCCGCCTCACCACCTCTTTTAAGTTTTGCTCTTGAAATTCTAAGGAGACACTCAGTTGAGGATCTGAGGTTACGATTTGGAATATAAGGTGTCAGACATTACGATATATAAGCCGGGGCAAGATTATTTAAAGCTTTATAAACCATAAGCAGAATTTTAAAGTCAATTCTGAATGACACAGGTAACCAGTGTAGTGACATCAAAACTGGAGAAATGTGTTCGGACACGACAGGTGAGGAGCAGTGAACGTTAAATGTGACAGTGACTGCGGGGGATTGTGGAACGGGAAGATGGTTTAAGAATACAGAAACGACAAAAGCTTAGTCTTTCAATAATTCTATTTACATCAATGATTTACTCTGTTGTGCTGCAGTTCGGAAGATTACTTATTTACCCCCCAGCAGCGCAGCCTTTGATAAGATGCATTCAGAAGGAAAAGATGTTGCTGACAAAGTCAGGTGCTTTTTTGAAAGTTTGGCTCCAGATGTGCTTATCCAGCTGCTCCTTCTTGTCAGTACTTGAGTGATCTTTATGTTCACCTCTGGATGAATTCGCAAAGTTTCTTTACAACTTTTTTGTCTCATTAACGCAGAATTCCCGAAGCTTTCCTAAAATTGCAGAAGACAGTTGTGATTAGTTATGCAGCACACACTTTTACTCACATTGCTTTTTGGAAATCAGTAATACAAATCAGCTACAGATCTGGGAATCACTGAATAGAAAAAACGTTAACCGAGAGAGTCTTGCGCATATACTGGTGTAATGACCACGTCGGCTTTAGTGAAGCGTTTCTTAGCCTCTCTGATATGATCGACATGGCGTAGAGTAGATTCTGGATTGTTATAATATGTGCTACCTTACGCAAAATATGCTCATTAATTTGTTACAGATTCTAGGTGGACACGATTCCACACCAAAGAAAAAGGTGCCCCATGTAAATCGTTCATAATGTCTCCAAAATATATTTGTTAACTTTCAGACAAGTACTACTTAACTGTTTTATACAAAATCTTTATTTTAACATATGCGAGCCCCAACTAGGATTTGAACTTGGGTTAGCGAACCTTATCGCTGTAGCAAGAACAACTGCTTTTACGCTTTGAGCCAAAGCACTTTAACAGCTTAGTGAATGACCAAATTGACTGCTGACTGTGCAGATATCAATGACGTCATTACGCTAGCGTGACTCAAAATCACGTGATGGGCGCATTTGAAGCAAGCCTCGAAGCGACGCTTCGATCTCCAGTGCTTCGAAAGCTCGACACAGTGTCGAAACCTGAGTATCGAGCGGCCCATCACTAGGTCGAAGTACTGTGGGTAGCAGGAAGAAAGAGAAAGCATGGTTGTTTCCACTGTCTGTTTAAGTATTTGCACTTCACAAAGTTAGAGAGGTCCTTAGAAATAGTGTGCGTCAAACGAAGCAACGTAAGTTCTGTTCATTTGTTTTTTGTTTGTATTATAATCAGGCCCGGATTTGAGTTTTCGTCGCCCCTAGGCAATATTCTTCTGGCGCCCCTTTTTTATTATTTTTTTATTCTTCTGGCGCCCCTTTTTTATTATTATTTTTTATTATTATTTATTATAACTGTGGCGCCCTGAGGCAATGGCCTAGGTTGGCCTCTTTGTAAATCCGGCCCTGATTATAATAGTTATGCTTGTAATTTCATTAACACTAAAACGTTTCTCAATAGTGCCTTTAGTTACAAATATGTTACAACTTCAGTATTGCAGCTTTAAGATTAATATTTATGTAAGATTTGCAACGTGATTTTCCTTTATGTGTAATTTGAGAACTAAGAATAGATCTACTTTATTTTTTATTGCAGACCACACACCCACACTGTCATATGTACAGCTATATCTGCAAATTAAAGGTTTGGATTTGAAATCTACCTTTCAAGTGTTTTTATGGACACTGCGAATGCTAACTATTTCTATACAACCAGAAGTCCTTTAGTTGTTTCTGTATTTCAGTTACATGAATAATATTTTACATGAATCCTCAGAGGCTGTCATATCACACTGTGTGCTTCACGATACAATCTCTGAGGCTAGGGAGCTGAACTTAACGGGTGTTACAAATCAAAATAATAAAACAATACTCACCAATTACAAATATTCAGACTGTGAACCTCAGAAGCTGAATTTCCGGTTTGCACCAACAGCCAGAAAAGGAGATTTTAACTTTTCAACATTAATACTCTCAATAGGAGAGTCAACAAGCAGATGTTGTTTGTTCTAATTAACAATTTATCAACAATAATCAATAATTTATTAACAATAAATTACAAATATACATCTAAGAATACAGAAATGTGTTCTAAGAGACTGCCTGAGAATCTTTCAATGTGCCCTTGGATTCCAACCAACTGACAATGAAACCCTGGCAGATCAATAGTTATTAGAGGTGAGACTCCTTGACTCCAAAGAATGTGAAGGTGACATCAGAGACTACTTTGGTGTCATAAAGCACACTCAGCAGGTGTGCTGAGTAGAAAAACACTTCTTGTTTCTAAGAAACAATGTGAACTGTAGCGTATCTTCCAAAAAAGAGGTAACTTTGAGTTTACCTTAAACTTTGAGTTGCCTTAAAGGCTTTAACTGTCCAGTTCCCAGTGAAGGTTTATCTAAAGCTGACAACAGTTATTATCCCATCAGATGGAACCAGTTCTCCCATTTTTTGATGTTTAGACCATTTAACTGCTGATGAAATTCTTTTGATAGAGATCTGCACTCAGCTCTTTAATTTGGGTGGAATAATAAATCCAAGTTTATTTTGTAGGACCCTGAAGAGTGTCCATACTCTCTCTTTCTTAATTTAAAACAATTGTCAGTGACATGCTCCTCTCTATTTCAAGACGCCCCCTCTGCTTTCCATTGCACCAATGAAACAAGAGGGTCTCTTCTTGAAACACATTTCCATAAGATTTATTATAAGTACCTAAGCCAGCAACCCATTTTGGGCCTTTGCATGTCGAAGCCTCCTGCTGAGTTTGGAGTCAGGCTGCCTGGGGTGAGATCTATCTGAACTGAAGTAGGCTCGTGATGGTCCTGAGGCCTCATTTATAAAGCTTGCATAAGCAAAGAAAATGAGATTCAAAGTGTGAGCATGGAATTTCCCATACAAACTTCGAGATTTACAAAAGAAAACTTCACAGGGGAACACTTGTTGATTTACAGCAACTCTGACCCATGTGTACACAACATTTCACAGAAACTGGGCAATGATGATACCCTTGACCAAGCAGGGAAATGCACCAAACCAGCTAAATGATGACTCTCAAGCATAATAATTCATTTCACCAAGCCTTTATTATAAAGTGCACTGATGTGACATTACACCTCAAAAATGATGACTATGATGTACAGACTGTATTTTAGTTTACTTTAAGAGTGCCAATGTACTTGTACTTGGAACCCACCAAAGTCCACTTCTCTTGAAGATGGTATGGCAGTTTCACCACCAAGGGGTTAACACCATGAGCAGTATCTAAATAACTGAGAGCGGGTAGATGGGGATCTGTTTCAGCAATTTCAAGTTCAAGGAGATGGTTGCTATGTTCCAAAAGCTTGAGATCATCTTTGTTGGACAGTTTAGGAAAGTCCTGTAGTGTTTTGAATAAAGAACGCTCAATGGCTTCAGAGCTTCCATACGCTTGGTTTAGTTTCTCCCAGACAAGGGTGAGGCCTGTGGATGGATTGTCTACATGGATATTTTTAAGTCTTTTGGCATATTCTGTTGACTGGGGCCCAAGCCATCTCACCAGTAGATCTAGTTCTTCCATAGGTGAGATGTCTAAGTCATGGATTGCTGTCTTAAATGTGGATATCCAGCTCCTGTAGTTTTTCTGGGTGGTCATCAAACCTTGTGAGACCAGTATTGATGAGTTCTCGGTGGATCATGTACCTTACAAAGTCCAGTATTTCAGCTCTTTCAGATTTCATGCCCACAGGTATTCCTTGTACATTACTGTAGCTGATGACATCTGGTGGATCATGTTTAAGTACTAGTGGGATAAATGGAGTTGCAGATGGATTCAGCTCAGGCTGCCCAACACCTGGGTGTCTTATGACATGACTCAATGAACAAATATGAGTCTCTGGAAGCATATGGCAGTTCCTGGGAGGTTTAACAAAATTCTGATGAACTGCATCTAGCAAAGGCCTTGGTAGTGCATGAGTAAATGGTTTGAGTTTTGAAGACTTGTGGGGATTCATAGCACTCACAATGCGGTGTGGCTTAAAGTGATCCTCTCCACTGGGTGGTCAGGCATCTTCTGGCACGTGATATGCTGGGGCATTTTATGTAAAGCCTTCAATAGTGGGCTTAAAGGAGTTGCCGGTATTCTGACCTAAGACAAACTGCAAAGTTCGTTTTGTGAGATCTTCTGAGGCGCTCAGCCTGAGGGGATGGTTGACTTCATCCTTTTCCTCTACAGCCTGTTTCAGAATACTTTATTTAGCCAAAGTTGCTGCTTCCTCTAAATGCTTTTGGAGGACCTCTGCCTCTGTTTGCATGTGGGCTGCTTCTGCCTTAAGGGCTGCTTCCTTTTTATTACAGACAGTCTGGATCTTAGCTGCCTCTGCCTCTGCATTGGCTAAAACCAGTTGATTGCTTAAGTCTGATCTCTGGGAGTTTGATTGTAGAGATCTAAATGATTTCCTAGAATGACTAGATGAGACAGAATAACAGAATGCAATGTCATGCAACTGCCTTATTCAATTTTTTAACCTTGTGATGTGCCTTTGTTGATCAAGGAGAGTAATGCTATTTAACTCCATTAATCCCTGTTAATATTTAACAAAAAGACAAAATACTCCTCAAAATGTCTTTTATTGTTCTCATAGGAATGTTTAAGTTTTGCAAACACGTCCTTTAATTGCGCTGGACTGTCACTGACGTCATCAGTAATGGCAATACAATGAATAGTTTTGCTCCATAAATCTAACGTCTGTTTGACATTTCTATCCTTTGGCTTTCAAAGCCTTCTCTAACCTTTAAAAATGGCTTAACTGTGCGTTTAGGTCGCGCAGACGGTTCACCCTATATTTCAATGTCATCTTGAGGTGGGAGTAATTCGCCTTTTGCTTACCAGGACTCCAATTCTGGTGAATGCGCTAATTCCTGCGAGACATACAGGAATGAGGAGCGCTGCGCAAGTTTCAGCTGGGCGGGGCTGAGCCGAGAGAGAGCACGCGAGGAAAGTTCCAGCTCTTTCGCTACACAGTGAATAAATAAACCATGAAATTTGTAAATAGCCCTTCAACTGCTTGGAACCTGAAGGTAAAATTGTCAAGTAAACTGAACAGAGGTACAATTGGTAAGATAAACTGTAATCCCCGTATGAGCCGTCCTTGACTGGTAGCGTTTAAAGAGTTCAGCGCTTTAGGTGTAACGAAGACAAGTACTTAAAGGCACAGTTGTTTACTAGTTGCCCCAGACTAATGGACTTAGGCGTATATAGAACTGTCTTTTGATTAGCCCCAGGCTCACTAATCAGGCATTTGAAATCTGTCTTTGGTACTTACGTACTAACCTTATCTATTATCGTGACGCAAATCGGATTTTCGTTTTTAAGATTAGGCACCCAAAGGGAACATTAACATTAGGGACCTATAGGCAACTATGCTCCACCCCAACTATGTTTAAGGTTAGTATTTGTGGTTGGGGTAGGTCAGTCTAATAACTCCAAAAATTTAGCAACACCCCTCCCTCCCCCCCCAAACCACAGAGACCAACACTAGATTGGGTAGAAACTGACGTCCGTTTAGTACACAAGTACCCCGTCCTATTACTATTCCGTCCACAAACGCCGTATTAGCGAGGCTTCTCTCCTAAGACCCAGTCCGTTCAGAGGATGCATTGGTTGTACTGAACGTGGACAGATAGCTTTACTCACAAAGAAAGTCAAGATTGACAATCCGTATACTTTTATGTAGGTTTCTGGCAAGAAGTCATACAAAGTATTAGGACAACTTGAAGGTAAAAAGACGATAATTTCCTTAACTTAAAATACAACAACAACAACATTTATTTATATAGCACATTTTCATACAAATAATGTAGCTCAAAGTGCTTACAATACGGTGGAAGGTAAAGCAATGAGTGAATTTCCCCTTGGAATTAATAAAGTATCTATCTATCTATCTATCTATCTATCTATCTATCTATCTATCTATCTATCTATCTATCTATCTATCTATCTATCTATCTATCTATCTATCTATCTATCTATCTATCTATCTATCTATCTATCTAAAGCAGCGGCAGTAGCAAAAAAGGGAGCTAGGGACATACCAATATGTATTAAATTAAAAAGGGGGGGGGGGGGGGTTAGGAATGTACCAGACAGTCTAATAACGTTATTAGCACAGGCTGCTGTTGCAGCATAATAATAATAATAATAATAATAATAATAATAATAATAACTAGGAATTATGCATTGATAGGTGAACACTTCCTGAAAGACACAGTTGTCCAAATGGGGTTGGTTTTGGGGATACGACTGTAGGTGAATGAAAAGATGTAACTCTGAAGAGGGCAGCATACAATACAGCGTTTTACACGCTGCATACAGCAATTCACATCGAAGCATAGACACTGCTAAGACTATGGGATACCCCTCGCAAACTGTTTTACACACTGCATATAGTGATTCACATCCGCGACAAACATGCTTCTTCTTATTGGGTGGGTTTGAGGATACGACTGTAAGGGAACTCTGGAGAGAGCAATATACAACTGTCCATGACTGAAAACTGGAGGGCCACGCCCCCACCTCCCAGAGCAAGGGACGGGGCTGGACGGCGGTCACGCATGGAGAGCGGAACGGGGTGTGAGGGGAAGAACGCCCAGTGAGGACGATGTATTGATGGGTGAACAGTCATCTCTTAGTCATCGTTCAGTATGCACTGCCTGCTCATGTGCCCGCCCCCAACTCCTCACCTGAATTGCTTTCATCTGTGTACAGTCCACATGCACTTGTGAGTCACGTTGACTATTCATTTTCCAAACACCGCCTCAGTCGGTTTCGAAATCTGCTACAGTCCACATGCACCTCTGAGCCACGTTGACTTTTCATTGTTCTTTTTGTCTGGGCCAGGTGAGGTTTCCCGTGTTGAGTCTAATTAAGCCAAAGGCTCCACACCTGGTGGTGCCCTTCCGTCAGTTCCTTTAAGTTTCAGCTTTGCAACCATACTCCCCCCGGAACCCAAAGACTTTGGTTACCCGGCAGATCATGGGAATAATGCTGCCAGATCACCAGTCGGCATCGTTTACGGTCGGAATTACGACGGTATGTGATCGTCTTCGAACCTCTGACTTTTGTTCTTGATTAATGAAAACATTCTTGGCAAATGCTTTCGCTCTCACGCGAATTGTTGGTGGGCAGGGCTCCATCATGCATATCACATGGTCTGTCTTGCAAGCTACTTCTTGCGTGCCCTGGTCAACAAACAAACTGTTTTACACACTGCATACAGCGATTCACATTTGTGACAAATATGCCGGCTGCCTGGCGGGTCATGGAAATAACGATGCTGGATTGCCAGTCGGCATCATTTATGGTCAGAATTACGACAGTATGTGATCGTCTTCAAACCTCCGACTTTGGCAAATGCTTTCGCCCTCGTGCGAATTGTTGGTGGACGGGGCTCTGTCATGCGTGTGCCATGGAGACGAAAGCGACTTTCGTGGTGTTTGTTGCCTGGAGAGCGAGGGTGGACGCGGGCCGGGGAATAAGGAGTATTGTGTAGACAAACGTTTTCCGTGTTCCTGCAGGACCATCTAAAAAGAAGCATGTTTGTCGCGGATGCGAATCGTTGTATGTAGCGTGTAAAACTGTTTGCGATGGTGGATGTGGTCGTGCATCGTAACCGAAAAGTCAACGTGGCTCAGAGGTGCATGTGGACTGTAGCAGAGACGAACGCGAATGACGCCGTGTTTTGTGAGTTGTCGCGTCTGAGTTGGTGGGCGTGGCTCTGTGAGTTGTCGTCCTATCCCTTTTGGTGGGCGTGGCTCTGTCTTGCGTGCTCCATGGGTATCTTGCTCGCTGGCGGCTTAGTGAATTATATATATAGATAATAATAATAATAATTTATTATTATTATTTATCTATTTATTTATTTACTGAGACAACATTTGAGACACAATTGCTTGCATTTCTTTTGTTTTTCTAGTAGGAGCACAGGCAGGTGAAGTGACTTCATATTGGTCACACTGTCAGTGACTATCAGTCATAACATATCAAATCCTTTTGAAATTCATTCTAAAATATGTCTGTCTCTGACAGGTTACCATTGCCAGTACCTTAAAAAAGCTCTCTGAAAGATTTTTTTTTTTTTGGATGGAAAAACAAATGTCACCTTTAATTTTACCCAATAACATTTCAGTAAGTTACAATTTAAGACTAACATGAAATGGACGTATTTCGGAACATTTACATTTTTCAGGGTGGTAAGCCAAGACAAAGGTTTGATAGCCCCTGGCATAGATCTTAACCAACTAGGCCCACCATTTTAGGGTACTCAAAGACTTAAGTATTAGGCTAGTTTGTTTTGACTTCTTCCACCTCCTTTCTCTTCTAATGTACTCCTAGGGGTGTCTGGAGGTGGCACCCAGTTGGAATTCTTTTGTAGCCCAGAAGATTTGGGTTTAAGAAAGTCAGATCTGCAATATGATTTCTGTTGAGATTAATTCCTCGAGTTCCTCTTGGTGTGTTGTGTAGCAAAGTGTCTTCTGTCTTTTGTAAATTTTTGAAGCTTTTAGTTATGAAATTCCCAAAAAATTAGCAGCAGACCGATTGTATGCTGTTATACAGATGCTAATTAATGTTACACCCCACAAACCACATGCACCACCGGGGGCCTGGGGGATGCTGTATGGGTAAGTCATATTTTCTGCTCTCCCCAAGCCTTTTCTAATTTTATCTTATCTGACAGACTCAAGCATGTAATAAGCAATGTGTGTGTGTTTTGTTTGAGTTCTTATATGTAGTTTTTGTATGTTTTATTAACCAAAAAAAAAAAAAATAGCATTTATTCTTTTAGCATGCTGCCCCAGTGTTTTAATGTTATTCAGCATGGTGTACAACCTGTCCCTGTGTATATTTTGGACATTGATTTTATTTACTTTGTATTAATAGTTTGCATTTGTAATTATTAGTAATTGACTTGATTTATTATTTAATCAGCTTTGGTGAGAAGCCGTTTGTATGACTCCCTGTCCATTTTTTTTGTTTCTGAAAAAGGTAAAGGAAACAAACTTCTGTTTCTCCTCCATGTTGTTTTGTTCCTTACACAACACAGAGTAGGATGGATTCCAGTCGGTTACATGTGCTTACTGTCCAGGCAGGAGTGAACCTCACTATTTACTCAGGACTGCTCAGTTGTACTTCTCTCCAGTGTGAATTCTAGTGTATCTCTGCAGACCACTTATTTGTGAAAACTGTTTATCACATTCATCACAGCGATATGGCTTCTCTCCTGTGTGAATTCTTTTGTGGATTTGAAAACTGTTCCTGTTAGAGAATTGGTTGCCACATTCATTACAGTAATATGGCTTCTCTCTGGTGTAAACTCTAATGTGTTTCTGAAGAGCACTCCTGCCAGAGAATTCTTTGCCACATTCCACACTGCAGTGATGTTTGTTTCCTGTATAAAGTTTAAAAGAAAAGAAAAAAAAAACTTATTTTGAATCCAACGCCTTATTATTAACATTAACTCACATTAAATGCAATACATTGTGATGGATGGCCTTGGATCGTGCCCTGTCGTGAAGCCTGGAAGAACAGGGGACCGAGAAAAGGGCAAGCCATTCCCTGGAACATGAAAGGACAACCACTCTGGGTTATATTGGGGCCACAGGCATGGGATTTTGGAGCTCAAGCCTATTGGGGTCCATGGCCACCACCAGGAGGCGTCTGGACACTTCCACAGCCGTGGTCTGCAGCACTTCAACCACACCCAGAAGTGCTTCCTGAAACTTGATCGAGGAACACCTGGAGTACTTCCGGGTGTGGTATAAAGGAAGCCGCCTCACTCCACTCGGGGAGCCAGAGTTGGGAGGAAGAGGACGGAGCTTACAGGAGAGGAGTAGAGGCAGTGAAGGAAAGAAAAGAAAATCAAGAAAGGATAAGGACAAGGACTGAGTTATTGAGATTTGTGTCAGAATTGTGTGCGAAGAAAAGGAAATAAAACGTGTGTATTTGGGAACATTCTGAGTCCGCCTGTCCGTGTCCAGGCATCCTTCCACAACATGCTGGTTGAAATTAGGGACAACCTTTGATAACCATAAACAGTTATAAAACTTCAGTTGTACATGGAAAGACACTTGATTTGTTAATTTGTTAATCTTCCTTATACTCGGCAACATGTATAAGTCATTTCTTATGCAAAAGTTAGGATTTATAAAACTAGAACTTGGTGTGGAAATTGGCTTAAAGTTACATCAAGGTTTGAGCATTCATAAATCATATGAAGGCTTTATTGGTGTTGGCATTTTAGCAGTTCCAGGTGGAAAAACAATGAACTAAACAGAAAGTCTCATTTCATTGCACATTTTCACATTCTGATATTGGACCGGCTACACAAGGAATGAGTTTTCAGGGATCACAATGATATTTTGCCTCATAATGATGACTTAGTTATAAGCCAATTTAGACTTCCTACCATCATCCTCTTTGAACTGTATACTGAAGTAGAGCTTACATTACAGTGACAAAGTGACAGGAATGCTATCTGTAAAGATTAAAATGAAAAAGGTTTGTTATTAGTTGTGGTGAAATTAAAGCAAAGACATTTGGCACAACTAAAGTAGAAATAAACAGCAGTGAAAAATTAAAGTCAATCACTCAGCGGGTGGTGGAAACTTAAAGCCGACGGTCTCTTAGTGATTCAGCGGAAGCAGAAAGGACTTAAGTAACTACAAAAAATGGAGAAGATGACATCAATACTAAACGTAAGTTCTATCTGCTCTCTGCCCGTTAAGGGCACGTTTATATGTTGTGTGTCCTGCAGCATGTACAGTTCAGGCTTTCTGGCTGACAGTGTAGACAGCTTCACCTGCCAAAAGTGTTTAGTTAATTTAGAGTTGGTCGGGAAAATACGTGAATTTTTAGGACCACGTTAGGAGTCTTAATAGCGATTAGGCAAACCGAAAATTGGATCGACTCAGTTCATTTAGACAATTCAGCTACTTCTGATTCGGCTTCAGTCTCTCCAGGTCCCACTGTAGTCAGTGCGCGGCCGAAGTCAGCAGCACCAATTTAGCCACAAGGCTAGTGGGTAACAGTAATAAGATGGGGGTCTAAGAATCCAAAATGTAGTCCCCCGGCACCCAAGTCACCAATTCGGACCCAGAACAGATTCTCAGCACTCCACAGCGTGCCTGTAGAAACTGAAAATAAGAAAGTGCTCATAATTGGCAATTCCATAGTGCGGAATGTTAGAATTCCAAACTATGTTAAACCAGCAGTTCATGTTAAGTGCCTCGCAGGGGCCAAGATTTCTGGCATAGAGGCCTCATTTGACCATGTCGCCGACGATGAAGTATCTACCTTATTGCTGCATGTCGGCACTAATAATATTTATTCACAGCAATCTGAGGTATTAAAGAGGAACTTCATCTCTCTTTGCATCAAAGCTAAAAGAAAATGTCGGAATTTAATAATAATAATTCATTACATTTATGTAGCGCTTTTCTAGGTACTCAAAGCGCTATCCACACAGGGAGGAACCCATAATCTTCCACAGTCTCCTTACTGCAAAGCAGCAGCACTACCACTGCACCACCTGTGGAATTTAGTTGTATCTGGCCCCTTACCAAGATTATATAAAGGGGATGTGATTTATAGCAGATTGCATTCCCTTCACTGCTGGCTAGAAACCTGGTGTGCAAATAAAAGCATAGTGTTTGTGAACAATTGGGATGATTTTTGGGAAAGGCCTAGATTTTTCAGAAGAGATGGTCTTCATCCTAACTGGAGTGGATCTTATGTGTTATCCCAAAATATGGCAGCAAAACTGCCTGGTTGACTGATTAGAGCACCATCCATCCAGGCCGCAGTCATGTGATCTTAAATCACAGGCTGTTGTTTATCCCACCTGTTACTTTCCTGAAGCTGTTACCCATAATCCTTGTCTTGGGGCATCCAGTAAATTTAGTCTTGACACAAACCTTCAATTAATTGATAACCAAAAAATAAGGTGTATAATTAGACCAAGGGATAAAACCAGACCCTCCTCCAGAGGCATCTGTAATAGAAATTTACTTCAAATTAAAACAAAAAATATATCACCAGTTCAGAAAGAAGCATGCAGTTTTAAATGCTGCTTATTGAACATTTGCTCTCTTGGCACTAAAGATGTTTTGGTAAATGATATTATATTAAGTACAAAATCTGATCTGTGTCTTCTCACTGAAACCTGGCTTAGTAAATGTGACACTGTCCCCCTAGCTGAGGCTTCACCAGATGGCTACTCGTTCCTTCATAAGTCTAGAGAGGAGGCCTTGGAATAATTCATTGTAACAAAATGCAAATCACTTCTAAGAATTTAGGCAACTTTACATCCTTTGAGGCATTCATTTTAAATATTACAACAGATTCCAACACAATTATAGTGCTAGTCTACAGACCACCAGGGCCGTATTCATTGTTCATGACTGAATTTAGCAACCTTCTATCTGATTTATCTATACTAATAAAAGGCAAAGCCCTCACTGACTGACTGACTCACTCACTCACTGACTCACTCATCACTAATTCTCCAACTTCCCGTGTAGGTAGAAGGCTGAAATTTGGCAGGCTCATTCCTTACAGCTTACTTACAAAAGTTAGGCACGTTTCATTTCGAAATTCAAAGCGTAATGGTCATAACTGGAACATATTTTTTGTCCATACACTGTAATGGAGGAGGCGGAGTCACGTATCGCGTCATCACGCCTCCTACGTAATCACGTGAACTAAAAACAAGGAAGACATTTACAGCACGAGTCACATGCGGGAACGAAGGTAAATGAAGTTAATTTTTGACTGTCTTTTAATACTGTGTAAGCATACATATTAACACATGTGCAATTAAACGTGTGCATTTACGGGGTGATTTCTCAGGCTTAAAAGCTCACCTTTTATCAAACGCGGGAAGAAAGGTAACTGACGTTGTTCACTGTCTTTTAATACTGTGTAACCATACATATTAACACATGTCCAATTAAACGTGTGCATTTACGGGGTGATTTCTCAGGCTTAAAAGCTCGCCTTTTACTAAAAAGGTAAATGCAAAACTATTTTCAATCAGTTTATTGAAACGCTCCCGTTAAGGATTGCAATAACATATTCGCGAGATAACAGAACGAAGTAGGGGGAAATGGAGGAACAGCCGCAAACAGCGAAGAGCAAAAAATTAATTAAACAATTGAGAACGGAGCGAGTTAAGCATACAAGCATGTTCATAAGGGAAACAAAGCACGGTGTAAAACGTAAGTTTAAATTAAGTTTATAGAAACGCTCCCGCTGTGGATTGCAATAACATATTCGCGAGATAAAAGTTTAATGAGAAGACACGAGGTATAAACGAACCACACGCCGTGGCGCAACGTTAGGGGCAACAGTTTTGGCGCTGACGCCACATCTCAGTGCCAACACTTTGCAGACTGTACTTAAAAGACACGCCCTCCTCACTGGACAGTTAAAAACACCAATCAAACTAACGATGACATCAAGTATTACCCAATCAAAAGTAGGAAAGGAGGCATCTTCATAAAATGCGTGTGGGATGATTTGCATGAGACGCTGCTTTAAAAAAAAAATTATAAAAAAAATACGGGATACATCCCGTCCAGTATTGATTCAAAACGGGACGCGCAATTTCATTCTCAAACGCGGCACGATTCCGTATTTTAAAGGACGGGTGGCAACCCTACAGTGCCAGGTAACCACCCATACAATCAGATTGTGATTCAGACTAGGAATGCAATGAATGTAATTACCCCGATCTACATACAAGGCGAAAGTCTTGCAACATTCAAAGATGATGGTTTGGGATAATTAGTACTTATTAAGTACACCATGGAACATAAAACAGCTTATGAAGCCTTGATCCGAAAAAAGCAAGATCTCAGAGATCGTAAAAAAAAAAAAGGAGGTAATGTCGTTTTACTCGCTGTAGATTTTAGTCAAACATTACCAGTTATTCCACGAGGGAGACCAGCAGATGAACTCAACGCGTGTTTAAAATCCATGCTTCTCCCACGCTCGGTTATATGTCGCGTGTTCTCGGGTAGGTACACCAAAAAATGTATACATTTAAGCATGTAATGGGCAAAGAAAAAATTAGGTATACCCGAAGGCACTGCAGTAGTACTCAATGTAACTTTACTTCTTAAATGTTAATGTTTTACTGTTTAATAATGTATACGCTTCTTATATATTGTTCAAATTCTTTTATCAAAATACCAGTGACAGCGCAATGCACGATAACATGGAGTGAATACACCATACGCATCTGCCCACGGCCGCCCTGGTGTGCGCAGATAGGAGTTGATTCTAAAATAAAATAAACATAAAAAGAGTAATACAATCATCACCCATAAAGCGGATAGCAGACGTGACGTATTATATGTGTACCAGATTTCAAGTCAATACGTGAAACGGTTTGCAAGCTACATGTGATTTAAAATCCTGGACAGACCAACGAAAAGCCACGGTAGCAAATTATTGAAGAAGATTTTACTGTTTAATAATTTATATTTATATGAAATGTGCTTCTTATATATTACTTCATATTCTCATATGATAATGATGTTAATGTTGTTTATATTGATTTCTATGTTATTGTAAGTGCATCTATGTGTGTATATGTATGTATGTATGTATGTATGTATGTGTGTATATATATATATATATATAAAAAATATATGTGTATATGTATATATAATATATCTGTATATGTGTGTGTATATGTATATATATATGACAGCAACATTCATAACAATGACAACATAATTACATTGACAATCATGTTACGTTATTTTTAAAATGTTTCCTTTACTTTTTCATAATCTCTTTAACACACTACTTCTCCGCTGCGAAGCGCGGGTATTTTGCTAGTCTATCTATATATATATAAAGGAGAGTTGGGATCCGTGTGGCTGTGTTTGTGTGTTTGTGGAGGGACAGAGAGTTAAGGCGGGTGTTGGAGTCACGTGATCATCTCCCCTGTTTAGTAGACGCGGTACTTACTGATTAGTATTTGTTCCTTTAGTGTTTCTTAGTGTTTAGTAGACGTGGTGTGCCGGTGTTCCAGGCGGTGTTGTGGTTTAGTGTAACTTTCTGCTTCGTTCTTGTACTTTAGTGTTTAATAATAAATAATAATAATTCATTACATTTATATAGCGCTTTTCTCAGTACTCAAAGCGCTAAAATAGTGAGTGATACTTAGCTGATAGCAGTGTAGAAGCAGCACAGCACAACGCAGCCGGTAGGACAGGCGGGTGTGGTAGTGTAGGTGAGCGGCGATAGCAAGCAGCAGAAAGCACAGCAGGAGGAGGAAGCAGGATTTGGATGTTCCCATACACAGCCATAAACAGTAACGCTTGCTAATTTCAGGCGTGATAGCCCCGGGGCCATAAGCCATAAACCAGGTTAGTATGAACATCAGATCAGTTCCCGGTCGTAGAGTACTGTAAGATGAAACGGGAGCAGATCAGCATAGCGAATATAATCACGGAGACAGATCATCCCGAGGTGCTAGATCGCCAGGTACAAAGAAATGTTCGTAGGTCTCGTCTTGTGATCCACAGACTCGGCTGTACCCAGTAAAGTGGAGTCCATAAAATCTGTAAATATTAAGCCAAATCCATGCAATTCGAGTCAGCTGTATACACGAACTATACGTACAATAAACGAAATAAAACAAGCGTAAGAAAGTACAGAATTAAGGCGAATTTTGCGAAAAGTGTTGTTAACAGGGAGGAGCGGCAACAACAAGCGTGCGTCCCCTCACCTGCTATAATAAAGCAGTTATAATAAAGAAGTTTAGTAGACTTTTACTTTATCTCATTTAGTGTTCTTCCTGGCGGTGTTGCCGTTTTTTAGTGTTAGTGTCTACTTAGTGTTTGTGTTTAGTGTTATGGAAGGAGTGATCTTACCACTGTCAGATTTTGCAATGAATGAGTTGGTAAATAATGATTATTTATCAACAGATCACATGAGCAAATTCAACGCAATTTTAGCTGCGCATACAATTTTCCAACCTCAAGAGGTTTTGCTAATGTGGACTCCTGACATACCTATAATGCCCATTCCACAAAATGCAAAACATATTCAAATATTACCTTCTGCAGCTACTGAACCAGTGACTCACTGGGTGTGTACCTATTATGATGGTGCTGTAATTCATGTCAATGACGGTTTAAACGCTGATAAAAAAATTCAACCTCACCGAAGAGCAGCTTCGTTTCCTTCATGCTTTGTTTCCTTACAAACCTCCCATAGTTTATGAAGACACACAGCAACAATTAAATCATACAGATTCTGGTGTATTCTCAATTGCATTTGCTGTGTGTATTTCTTCAGGTATTGACCCAAGTGATCAAGTTTTTACTATTTCTTCAATGCGAAATCACTTACAAATAATTTTTGTTACTCGACAATTGCTTCCATTCCCTGTCGAAAGTAGCCGACGGGCGACACCAGTTACAAGTATTCAGTGCGTTCAAAGACCTGTACGAAGTACGGCCATTAACACAGTCACTCATAAAAGGGGAGATGAGTCGGTGCAGGAGATGGGTATTGAAACTACCTTGGAAAACAAGCAATCAACGAGGCGATTAAACGGATCTCAAGAGACGTCTTCTAGGTTGGAAAAAAAGCGCTTGGCTGCCAAAACCATATATATACATCTATATAAATAAAAATGTAAATGTTCGTTTGTTCAAAACCTTAAATCTCCGAAAATTCTTCACCGATTGCTTTGAAAGTTTGACACAACGTTGCATTCGAATATGCGCGTGTTTTTCACTGTAAAAAATGTAACTAAGTGATAGTCGACCCAGTGTAAAAATGTTTGTTGTTCCAGCATTTCTGTGTTAAATGTTTAGCTTGACAATCGTTTCTTCATTGTGTGGCGCAGATGTGAGTTCTATTTTTCTTTTGGGTTCAAATGTAAAAATCATCATTGTGAGAATTAATAATCTGTTGTTTGTGAGTTTTTCTTTTGCGAAATGCGCATGTCCTGCGAGAATATTCTTGATTTATGAGATTTGGACACGTGCATGACTCCACGACTCCACAATCTGTTACTAACGTTTGAGAGCCCCGACTTAAGGTAAGTACATACATTTACAAGAGTAGGACTTTCCTTTGTTGAAAACCATAAAAAATCGGGGTACGAAGTATTAACAGTTACCATGCGAGTAACCTTACTAACTTCGACGACCATCGATTATAACCAACTGCCGAACGTAAAAAAGTTTTTTATGTGTTTAATGTTCGCTTGTGTTATTTGCAACGTGTAATGACGGCGGGTCCGTTAATTACGGAAGATTTTAGTGACTATAACAGAATCTGAAAAATGAATAATTATAAAATGAAAGCTCAGTTGTGCTTACTGTGGTGGCACTAAGTTTTTATTAAAAGCCACGTAATTGCGATATTTCCCTCTTTCCTTTTTTCACTGTAACAACTTGTGTTTTTATACCTCAAAACCCGACGTCAGGACACTTTTTTCACATAAAGTTATAGGTCTGAATTCCCGTAGTAGCTGCGGTGACCGACTCGAGCTTTTGAGGCACCATACTAAAGTTTAGAGTAGAGACTGAACGCAGATGATTACACTTTATTCAAGTGGATTCGGCAATAAGAGAGTACAACAACGGTCAGATAATTTTGTTTTTTAAACGGTAAATTAATAAAATGACATCAATATTCTATTCAGTACCGTTTTTTTCGTAAAATTGCATACAGTCGAAAAAAGTAAAAGATGGCGTGCACGCTTCTGTGGTGACGGCGCTTTTTTTTCAACTGAATGTTCTAGTAAATTATTACGGGCGCTGGGGTGCATAGGCATAACAGCTTGTAAAGGCAGACGCACGATTACTAGTTGGAGTACTCCTTTCTTTCTTGTGTACATTCAATTTATGCTGTTTCTTTTATAGAGGAAAATTGGGGTGTGTGTCCTAGAGGGAGAAAGCGAGTGGTAAAGGGGGAAGAGCCTAAAATTAACACACTGAGCAGACCTCAACAACAATTCTTAGCTCCTTCAAGGAAAAAAAAATATACCCTCACAAACATATGTTAATAAATATAAGTCGCACCACATGACTGCTCAGGTGTAAACGTGATGTGTAGTTTACTGTGTTCATTTTCAGATACTGTACCACCTTAGACATTTGTGATAGAATTATTAAGATATGATTTCATATATTAACTGAACCTACTTTAATTCTATTTAATGCAGTGTTATGGTATACAAACTCTTTTGAAGGCCATCCAAATCAGCTCTTATTTCTTTATTGTGATTTTTAGGGTATTCATGCATTGCAAGCTCTGTACATTTTGTACTACAGCTCAGAACACACTTCTCAGACATTATAGATTGAAGCACTGGCGTGGACCATATTCATCGTTTCCTTGCATTCACAGTGACTGTATTTGTTCATTCCGGACTGCAGGTGCGTTAAGGACACATCTCAACAGAATACATCCCAATGCTACCCTTTCAAAAGTTAGCAAGGATTTGGCTTGTTTGAGCTGTGAACTTTGTAAATATCAAGATATCTGTGATGGGAAGACCTTTTACAGCCATATAAGAAAACATCTAAAAACTACGCATATGTGAAATGTCCTTTTGTAAACTGTGACTTTCAGACCAATGTATATACCACATTTAATGTACTGTACATAAAATTAGGAAGCATAAGGGTCAGTCTTTTCATGATTTCAGGCTATCCATTTTAAGTAGTAATCATACAGGCCAAGAAGACAGTCCTAATAGTAGCTCTGCTGCAGACAATAGTGGACCTCTTATTGATGGTGAGGATGATCATGTCTGCGGTGGGTTGGCACCCTGCCCGGGATTGGTTCCTGCCTTGTGCCCTGTGTTGGCTGGGATTGGCTCCAGCAGACCCCCGTGACCCTGTGTTTGGATTCAGCGGGTTGGAAAATGGATGGATGGATGGATGATCATGTAGGTAGTGGATGTGTTGCCTGCACTGAGGATTTAGGAGATGCAGTTGAGCACAAACTTGCTTCTCTCTTTTTTTGTATGCAAACTGTTCTTCACATGTCAAAAAGTGCTACCCAGCAAATACTTGAAGGGTTAAATGATATTTTTTCAGGACCTCACTTTTTCCCTGAGAATAAAGGAGATTGTCATGGATGAACCGCTGGTCTCTGTAGTCCAACAGAGATGGCCAGGCCTTCTCATAGAGCAACAGGTGAGTTTTATCTAATCTTATAAATTAATTGTCGAGTAGCGAAGCTAGTATCTTGAAAATAAGTACATTATTAATTCCTGAATTTTGTTACAGGTATATGCAGAATTTTATTGCATTACCCATGTGCAATTGAAAGAAACATCGCTGACATCCTTGGACAAGTATTCGACAGCTCTGATCAAAATGTACAGAGCAAAAGGAGGCAAGAAGGCACATGAATTGAAATTACTTTTAGAATTACTAGATGAACAGGTACGTAATAAGGATCAGGAAAGAATTGTTTTATAGTCATAAGCATGAACTTAAAGTAGTATGTGCAGGGCAGTGTTGTAATTAAGGCTGTTAAACTGTTTGCTTATGAAGGTGCATGTGGCAAACCCATATACTTATCAAATGTATGCAAAATGATTTTATAGAACAAGCTAAATTATACTGTATATGTTTATATCTGAGTCATTGGCACTGCACATATTCCCTCCAATGTCATGGACTACAAATTCATAATGTATTAATTTACAGTTTTATTTAATGGTGAGATTTACACAAACAATATTTTACCAGAAATAAAAGTAAATTCCTGAGCTATTCTGTTTATTATAAATTGACAATTTAAATTATCCAGGTTAATAGCATTTTTTTTTTGTGTGTGTCTGGATCTGTGCATACATTTTAAATAATTTGCAGAAGTGCAAAATCCTTTCATTATTTGGATCATTTAACAAAGATGGATTTTTGTATATGTACAGTAATGAGGAAGAAAATATGTCAAATATATTTAGTTGTTTTGTTTAAAGTTTTCTTAAATTGTCATTCGGTTCAAATATTATTTCTTTGTATATTCTACCTCTATGACTATCATTCTTGTTACTGTACTTTTCAGACTATGGATGTTACCACACACAAGAGGGCAACGGTTCTACAAGGACTACCTCTGTACTTAAGAGAATACAAGAAGTTATCAACAACATGTCATGTAAGTTCTGTTGGAAATGTCAAACTAAATGATTAACAAACTAGAAAGTTAAGTTGGTAGACAACCTTTCACTTGGCTTTGGAAAAGAGTCAACTATGGTTTATTTTTTCACACTTTAACTATATTATTGTTCTATATTTTTAGGATACAGACTCCCTTCAAATATATACAAATGAAATGAAGATAGGAATATCAGAGGTTGTGAGGCACCATGAGACCCATCCTGGAGCTGCGGCAATGAATGTGGCTGTGGTAATAGAAGGTCGAGTAGTAACTGAAGAGCTTGTCGACTTCACAACTGCATTTGTCATACATGTTGGTCTTCTATATGCTCGAAACATTCAGTACCCAAAAGAACTTAAATTCACTTTTGAAACAGTGCAGAAGGTGTTTCTAAATATTGGAGACTCATACTCACATAGAGTATTGTCACTCAAAAATATGCTGTATAAATGTTAGACAAATGTGTCTCAGATCTGCAGAATAGGATGTGCTTGTCTTTTGATTTTAGATTAACATTGCGATAGCTACTTTTCTTTGTGTGAAATTCTTTCTCAGTTGCACTTTAGTGTTAATGTTATGACAGAATCCCTTTACCCTGTGCAGGTTCTGTTCAAACATTTTGGAATTATTGATGTAACACTTTTCAAATTAAGATTCCACAACATCGGAGATGGCATGGCTTGTGGTTATTAGTAATGATAACAATGTTATTAAGACAAAATTTGAACGTACTGAATATAAATACATTTGTATAAGTGATTTTCATATTTCACATTGTAATAATAATGTAATGCCATGTCTAAGAAAATAAAGCTGCATTATTTTCAAAAAAGCTGTTTTTTCTTTTTTGTTAAAATAGAATATGTTGCTCAATAAAGTCAGAGTTCTTAAGTAACTGATTACAATGTGCTTTTTGAGTTTGCAAAAAATAAATATATTAATTTCTTGAATTACTACCTTGAAGTTTGCCTAAATTTACTTACGTTTATTCAGCATAGGTTTTTTAGTTGCGCCAATTAGAGATGACATTGACAAAGCCCTAAAATTTATGTTAGATGGGCTTAATGCTGTTTTTACATATTAGTTATTTCTACTTGAGCTAATTTAATTTTCTTAGTTTGGCATAGTGTAGCTTGTATCCAGTGAACTCAAATTTTGTAATTGGCAGGATTTGTCAACGTAATGTTGAGCAAACTCAAAAAGCACATTGTAATCAGTTACTTAATATTTTTTAATTGGGAGTAGGATTGATTTTTTACAGTGTACATATTATATAGATGTCACACCTGTGACAGGTAAAGACATGCTTTTTTTGAAAACACAGCGCCATCTGTTGGACGTAAAAGCAACACACGCTAAACTAAATATTTTACAATTCTATTTCAATGTTTCGATCAAATACATTTGTAAGTACGTGAATAAAGGCAGCGACATGGCAGTTTTTGGCGTGCAACCACAAAGAAGTGATAGGAATGCGGTCATACATATCGATGAAATCGCACAGTATTAGGCTGGAAGATACATAAGCAGCAATGAAGCTGTATGGCGAATTCTTTAATTTCCCATACATGAACGAAGTCCAGATGTTGTTCACTTAGCAGTACATCTAGAAAATGGACAACGCATTTATTTCACAGCTGCAAATGTGCAACAAATAGCCCTGAATCCACCGGCTACAACGTTAACTGCTTTCTTTACGTTATTTCAAACTGACGTGTTTGCGACAACACTGCTGTATTCAGAAGTGCCTACGTATTACACATGGAATGCGAGTAGAAAATCATTTGAACAACGCAAACGAGGAGAGCGAGTCAACGGACAACCTGGCGTATTCAAAGAAACTACGATAGGCAGACCGTACACCGTGCATCCCAATCAAGATGAATGCTTCTTTGTTCACATGCTGTTGGTAAATGTGCCCGGTCCGACGTCTTTCCAGCAATTGAGAATTGTCAACGGCGTTACACATGCCACTTTCCGAAGTACATGTCAAGCTCTGAATTTATTGGAGAACGACCGACACTGGGATGTATACATTAATGACGCGTGCAACACGTCACATCCAAATCAAATTCGTGCATTGTTTGCAATCATATTGACCGCCTGCTCTCCTTCATCTCCAACACAGTTATGGAAGAAATATAAATCGTACATGGCTGAAGATATTTTCCGTCGAATACGCAAGTAAAATTCAAATATAAACATGGATTTCACAGCAGACATCTACAACTACCTGTAGGCCCTGCTGATCTCTGCAGCTGCAAAAACCTGAGCCACTTGTTCTTCAGTCAGCTGCCCTGCTGCAGCCACACAGCCAGCCTGCTCTCCTACACTGTGGACACACACAAATAAATGCATCAGACTGTCATATGTAGTATTTGTCTTATGCAAGCTGTTTGGTTTTGGTCTGAACAGTTGTGTTTTCTCGGAAAAGTGGACACATTGGAAGACAGTTGAAACTGTGAGGATTACTCTGTGGATTACTACAAAAACTCCTGCTGGATGTGATCTCAATAGCTTTTCTGAATACACCCATTACTTCAGAGTATTATGATTGCACCAGTCCGGACACTGGCTAAAGTAATATGCAAGTCACAGAAAAGCTTTGAAGATATTTTTATTCTAACCATCAAAATAACCAATCTAACACTCCCCATGTGACAACGGGTCAACAAGCTTATGACAATCCTTCATACCATGTTCAATTTTAAGGTTTTTACTCAAGTTCAACCAAGTATCAAATCACAGTGGTAGACTAAGTTCTGCATTAATACATTGGTGTTGCTGTATCAGTATATTCCTCAACGAGTTCACTGCTGCCATGATCTTCTTGGTCCCGACTTTTAGACATTAAAATATTGATGTTATTCATTTAACAGAAAAAAAAGAGTGCCAGTAAAAGTTTACCTGTATACACCAAAACACACACTGGTGTATTTAAAGTAACACTATATGAACTTATTTAGACATTAAAAAAAATGTAAAATTCCAAGCTTATTTAAACTGTTTTCCCCTGGTTGGATGTGAGGTGTCACCTTTGATTGTCCAAGCATCCCAAAAAGGAGCATCTCCAAAAGCAGGGTACCTGCATCGGCACTCAGCAATGGTACACTCAGAACAAGTACCAATATCTGTAAATTATTCTAACAAGGCACAGGTCACTTGGCACCCACTAAACCAGACCATAGGAGATGGCCAAATAAAATTATGGGATAAATTGTTAACAAAACCAAAAGGAAACACTGAATATTTACCACCCATACTCAGCTTGAGTTAATGGGAAAAGTGGGATACATGTACCTCGGTAGGAAACTGCTGTTCTGCGGTGATCTCGCAAGTGTTCATTTGCTCGTATATACGAGCGTGAAGAATACAGTCACGGATGACAGAAAGGGCACAAAAACACATCTGAAGATTGAAGTACGGACGGAATGTCTGTGGTATTTTTGATCGTGATATGATCCTGTTTAAAAAAATGTAAAATAACATTACAGCGTTTTAATCGAACATCCCACAAATGTAAATATGCACAGAGTTAATAGGGAACCAAACTACTGGCGGTGATCTACTAGCATTCCACTGAGCACCGGAGAGGGGGTGGGTATGGGTGGATGTTCCCCGTGAAACTTGCTTTGCGGCGTTTGAAGATTTGCCGGCACCGCTGAGTGCCGGACCACTTCAAGCACTGAAAATGCATCAATTACTACAGCGAAAATGATTATTAATACAAACGTGAATGCAATATATATTAATATTTATACAAACGTACAAACACAACAAAGAAAAAAAAAGTTATTTGAAAAACATGAAGAAAACTTAGCAATTGCAAATTTTATACGTTTTAATTTAGAAGCAAACTTACTTCCATTGTCAGAAATAACAAACAATTCGTTTCGTCGCTTCTTCTTTGGTCTAATAGAGTTTCTTCGCTGCTGCTTCATCTTTGTTTTCTTTTCTTTAACAGAGTTTCGTTGCTTAGTACAGCGCAAGACTATTTCAAAAGAAACTCTATGCGGCGGAACCTCAAAGCGGTAGGGATCACTAACTGTGAAAAGATTGGTGGAAGTTACACTTGATAGACAACTTCAAACGTTGAGTGAGTTATTGATTGTCATACTTTAACAACAATCTCATTCGTTGAAAGTCTGAATTAGCCAATACTATCCACTTCCATTTACAGTTATCCCGCCTTCAGATCCGCCCATAATGTCTCCGGTCTGCAGCAATACCCTTCTCGACTGTGCAGATATCAATGATGTCCTTATGCTAGCGTGCCTCAAAATCACGTGACGGGCGCATTTGAAGCAAGCCTCGAAGCAGCGCTTCGATCTCCAGTGCTTTGAAAGCTCGACACAGTGTCGAAACCTGAATATCGAGCGGCCCATCACTACCTATAAGAATTGATGCTGGTTTGAAGGCAAAAGGTAGTACAGTAATCCCTCGCTATATCGCGCTTCGCCTTTTGCGGTTTCACTCTATT
Source organism: Erpetoichthys calabaricus (assembly GCF_900747795.2). Classification (NCBI taxonomy): domain Eukaryota; kingdom Metazoa; phylum Chordata; class Cladistia; order Polypteriformes; family Polypteridae; genus Erpetoichthys; species Erpetoichthys calabaricus. Next base: position 343,408,712 of record NC_041394.2, on the reverse strand, counting down.
GCGGATTTTATATGTAAGCATGTTTAAATATATATCGCAGATTTTTTGCTGGTTCGCGGATTTCTGAGGACAATGGGTCTTTTAATTTCTGGTACATGCTTCCTCAGTTGGTTTGCCCAGTTGATTTCATACAAGGGACGCTATTGGCAGATGGCTGAGAAGCTACTCAACTTAATTTTCTCTCACTCTCTCTTGCGCTGACATTCTCTGATCCTGACTAGGGGGATTGAGCAGGGGGGCTGTTCGCACACCTAGACGATACGGACGCTCGTCTAAAAATGCTGAAAGATTAGTTGCTCCCTTCTGTGCAGCTGCTTCATGAAGCAACATGCTGCAGGGTGCTTCGCATACTTAAAAGCACACAGGGCACGTATTGATTTTTGCTTGTTTGTTTTTCTCTGTCTCTGTCTCTCTCTCTCTTTGTCTGCTCCTGACGGAGGGGGTGTGAGCTGCCGCCTTCAACAGCTTTGTGCCGCGTGGTGCTTCGCATACTTAAAAGCCAAACAGCCCTATTGATTTGTTTGCTTTCTTCTCTCTATCTGTCTGACATTATCTGCTCCTGACGCGCACTCCTTTGAAGAGGAAGATATGTTTGCATTCTTTTAATTGTGAGAATTGTGAACTGTCATCTCTGTCTTGTCATGGAGCTCAGTTTAAACTTTTGAAAAAGAGACAAATGTTTGTTTGCAGTGTTTGAATAAAGTTCCTGTCTCTCTACAACTTCCCGTGTTTCTGTGCAAATCTGTGACCCAAGCATGACAATATAAAAATAACCATATAAACATATGGTTTCTACTTCGCGGATTTTCACCTTTCGCGGGGGGTTCTGGAACGCAACCCCCGCGATGGAGGAGGGATTACTGTAACACCAAATATTGATTTGATTTAGATTTTTCTTTTGTTCGCTCACTTTGCATTTTGTAAATTGATAACAATAAACAATCATTATTTATATTTCTGAAGTCATTCTTTGTTTACAGCATTTTTTCACACCTGCCTAAAACTTTTTATTATATATAAATCATTTAAAAAGCTAGTACTTTTTAAAAACCACGCTTTTATTAAGTTAAAAAAGTGTGCTAAAAAGTAAAAAATAAGTCTCTCATACAGCCATCCATCATGCTGAATCCGAACACAGGGGTCTGCTGGAGCCAATCCCAGGGCACGAACCAATCCCGGGCAGGGTGCCAACCCTGGACACACACAAACTAGGGCCAATTTAGAATCGCCAATCCACCTAACCTGCATGTCTTTAGACTGTGGGAGGAAACCGGAGTACAGAGTACCACACAGACAACATGCAAACTCCACGCAGGGAGGACCCGGGAAGCGAACCCGGGTCTCCTAACTGCGAGGCAGCAGCGCTACCACTGCGCCGTGTCTCTCATACATCACTCGTAAAATAAAAGCGTGGGCGCTTTTCATTAATCAACATTCGAAACATTTTATATTACTGCTACTAGTGAAAGGTAAACTTCGAACCTCTCAGAGTGATTGGGCTTCTGAAGTTCGTCCAAAAATGCGCCCATACAAAAAGAATAAATAAATATAATGTTCAAAACTCCGGGCACATACATCATTTTGAATACATTAACTGAACAGTTTTTTTAAAAATATATTTTTCTGAATAAGTTTTTGTTAACTTATTTCATTACACTGTATTAGAAACTCATTGAATTTACTAAAAATGCGCCTGAGTTGTTTCAATCAATATATTTTGACTTTGACTTATGTCAAGATAAGTAATTGTTAAACACTTCCTTATATGAAAGTTGATGTTAACTTCTTGTAATTGAGGGATGATCCCTAACTCGCCCTTGAGGCATGGTGGTTGTATGAAAGATGGCGGACCTGTAAATGAAACACTAGAGTATTTCATTAGTAAAGACTTTATTTAAATAATTCTTTCTGTGTTACTTTCAACTGCATTAAAGTCACATATTACAGAACCCAAAGAACATGACATGGTGTCAGAAGCGGTGCAGTTGAAGTAGATACGTGTCCTGCGAAGCATTTGTTTTTTCTCGAAAAAAAAGAGAAGAAAAGAAAAATAAGACGTCGTTAAAATGGAGAAGCTACAGCCACCTCCTAGCCTTCAGCTTTCAGGTAACCTTGCCGAGAACTGGAAACGGTTTAAACAACGCTTCGAAGTATATTTAGCGGCAATTGGTGCAGATGAAAAAAGTGACAAAATGAAAACGTGCATTTTGTTACAAATAATTGGGGAGGAAGCGCTGGAGATTTATAACAACTTTCAGTTTGATCAGGGAGAACATATGAAGTTAGACGTTATACTGGATAAATTTGAAAGATATTGCATTCCAAAACGGAACGTCACTTTCGAAAGGCACAAGTCTTTTACTTGTATACAGAAGCAAGGTGAGACGATTGATCAGTACGTTACCGAGTTGCGCACACGGAGTAAAACGTGCGAATTTGGAGAGTTAACAGAATCTTTAATAAAAGACAGGATCGTCTGCGGAATTCCAGATAACGCACTCAGAGAAAGGTTACTAAGAGAGCTGGATTTGGATTTGGAAAAAGCAGTAAGAATATGTAGGGCAGCCGAAACAAAGAAAGTACAAGTAAAAGAAATGTGTAATGAGGAAAACGCAGTACATGTGCTGAATAAAAAAGGAAAGAACAAAATGCATTTAAATACAGAGGAAAATAAAAGTGGAAATAAAACAATGTACAGCACAAAACAGGCATGTGGACGTTGTGGATCACATCATGCTCCCAGACAGTGTCCAGCATACAATAAAGTTTGTAAAAAATGTGGGAAGAATAATCATTTTGCACGCTGCTGTAAATCACAAGTGAAACCAAGTCAAGTGCACACTGTAGAAGAAACTGAAGTTGAGGAATTTTATATAGATGCATTGACTGAAGTAAATGGGAGAAGGAAAGAATGGATTCTGCCAGTTCAAGTGAGCAATGCCATTATTTCATTTAAATTAGATACTGGGGCGCAAGTGAACATTATGCCCGAAAATTAATATAGAAAACTGCAGCCCAGACCAAGTCTGCAAGAAACAGAAATAAAAATTACTGAATATTCAGGAGTGCAAATACCTGTTACAGGGCAATGTGTAGCTTGTGTTAAGTACAAAAACAAAAAATACTCACTGGTGTTTGTGGTTGTGCCAAAGAGAGTTCAGGCAATTTTAGGATTGTCTGCTTGTGAGAAAATGAACTTGATTGAAAGAGTGCTTACTATTAACACAGAGGACAATACTGAATATGAAGCACTACTCCAAAAATATAGTGATCTATTTTTGGGACTAGGTTGTCTTCCGGGAGAACACAAGATAATCACAGACAAAAGTGTATCTCCTGTCATACACCCCTGCAGGAAGGTCCCATTTGCCCTGAAAGAGAAATTAGCAGAGGAACTAGACAGAATGGAGAGCTTGCAAGTAATCAAGAAAATCAATGAACCTACTGAATGGGTAAACTCTCTGGTTATTGTAGAAAAGAAAGATGGAAAATTAAGAAAATATTTAGATCCCAGAGACCTGAATCGAGCCATCAAGAGGGAACATTTCAAACTTCCAACAAGAGAAGAAATTATGGCACAGTTTGCAAATGCAAAATATTTCAGTAAACTAGATGCTTCATCAGGATTTTGGCAACTAAAATTGGACGAGTCTAGTTCTAAATTATGCACATTTAATACTCCATTTGGCAGATATCAGTTTCTGAGATTGCCTTTTGGCATAGCATCGTCACCAGAGGTCTATCACAAAACAATTCATATGATTTTTGAACATTTTGATGGAGTTGACACCTCCATGGATGATATAATTGTATGGGGGTCATCAAAGGAAGAGCATGATGAAAGGCTGAAGAAAGTGTTGGATGCTACCAGAACAGCAAATTTAAAGTTAAACAAAGGAAAATGTTTGGTAGGAGTTCAGGAACTAACATTTTTAAGGAGATATTCTTAGCAGTGAAGGAGTAAAACCTGATAAATCAAAAGTATCTGCTATTGAAAACATGCCAAGACCTCAGTGTAAGAAAGATATACAGAGATTTATAGGTATGGTAAATTATCAGGCAAAATGTATTCCAAATCTGTCAAATATATTGGCACCTCTTAGACAACTGACAGAAAAAAATGTGGAATGGACTTGGAACTACGAACAAGAGATGGCCTGGAATGAAGTCAAGAAGCTACTAATAAAAGAGCCGGTTTTAAAGTTCTATGATCCACATAAACCAATCAAAATTTCATCTGATGCCTCACAATCTGGATTAGGAGCTGTACTACTACAAAAGCATGATGAAACATGGCAGCCAGTTGCATATGCATCTAGATCTCTTACTGGAGCTGAGACTAGATATGCACAAATAGAGAAGGAACTATTGAGTATCACTTTTGCATGTGAACGCTTTCATCAGTTTGTGTCGGGACAAGCTATAATGATTGAAACAGATCACAAACATCTACTTGCTTTATTTAAAAAACCTCTTAATGACTGTCCACTTCATATGCAACGCATGATGATTAAACTACAGAGGTATACTCTGCAGGTAACATTCACTCCTGGCAGATGGATGTTTAGAGCCGACACCCTATCAAGAGCAATAGATGAAAAGTATAGACATGAAGAAAAGAGCTCAGAAGTAATAGAGGCATATGTGGATATGGTGATAAAAGCAATGCCAGTGTCAGACAGCAAAACACAGCTTATTAGAACAGAGACAGCAAAAGATGAAGTAATGCAGATGCTGAAAGAAGTAATTGTTCAAGGATGGCCAGAAAACAAGCATAACTGCAACCCACAAGTAAGTGATTACTGGAACTGTCGAGCAGAACTTACAGTTGTTGATGGAGTTATATATAAAGGTTGTCAAATAGTGATACCATTATCATTAAGAAAGCAGATGCTACAAAAAATTCATGAAGGACATCTAGGAATTGAAAAATGCAAGAAAAGGGCACGAGAAGTAATGTACTGGCCCAAGATTAATCAAGATGTAAGTAACGAAGTAGAAAGATGTTCAGTATGTTTAAAATATAGACCTAGTAATCCTTCAGAGCCATTATCACCTCATCCTGTACCAGAAAGGCCATATGAAAAAGTTGGTGTAGATTTATTTACCTGTCATGGGAAAGACTTTCTGATGGTCACTGATTACTTTTCTGCATATCCTGAAGTGTGTGCATTGAATACTACCAACAGTGAAACAGTAATAAAATGTCTGAAAGCTGTTTTTTCCAGATATGGTGTGCCAAATGTAGTTTTTAGTGACAATGGGCCACAATTTACAAGTCTTCAGTTCAAGAACTTTGCAAAAGAATGGGACTTTGTACATCAAACGTCAAGTCCAAATTATCCTCGATCTAATGGACTGGTAGAAAGGTCAATTCAAACAATTAAACATCTTATGAAGAAATCAAAAGAGAGTCGAAGTGATTTTTACAAAAGCCTTCTAATATATCGGAGTACACCACTTGAACATGGAGCTTCACCAGCACAGCTGCTCATGGGACGAAGACTACGATCAAACCTTCCAATGAAGCAGACTCTGCTAAAATCTGGAAAGGAAAATGAAGTGCGAAAAGTGAAAGAAAACATAAAGAGAAAACAAAAAATATACTTTGACAGAGGAACCAGAATTCTCCCAGAACTAGAAATAGGAGAGGAGGTGAGAATAAAGGACAGTTCAACAAAAACATGGAATCTGCAAGGAGCAGTTAAGGAACAAATAGACCCTAGATCATATATTGTTGAAACAAGCGATGGTACGGTGCTTAGAAGAAATCGACGAGATATAGTCGTGGATAAAACATCAAAAGAACCTTCAAAAGTAAGCACTGAAACAGTAGAAATGACCACATCAACCAGCAGAATGTCAGAATCGGGCAGAGATTCAAGTGAGACTCTTAGAAGATCATCGAGAGTGAAACAACCACCAACAAGACTGATAGAGACCTGCTAAATGTTAATAAGTTTGTGGGACTCTTAGACCAGCACTCGTAAGAATATAATGTATATAGTTGTCAGTTGTTACTGAAAATAGCCTTGATGTTTGTAACAAATGAAAATCCTATCTAGGTGTTGTTAACTGAACAAATAGAATATTGTATTATTAGTATGATTTTTAAAAAAAAAAAAAGAAGATGTCAAGATAAGTAATTGTTAAACACTTCCTTATATGAAAGTTGATGTTAACTTCTTGTAATTGAGGGATGATCCCTAACTCGCCCTTGAGGCATGGTGGTTGTATGAAAGATGGCTGACCTGTAAATGAAACACTAGAGTACAGTATTTCATTAGTAAAGACTTTATTTAAATAATTCTTTCTGTGTTACTTTCAACTGTATTAAAGTCAAATATTTCAGAACCCAAAGAACATGACAACTTATATATTCAGGAATGAGTTTATGTATTCCGACGCTGACTTTATAAAATGGGCTGCACGGTGGCGCAGTCCTCCCTGCGTGGAGTTTGCATGTTCTCCCCATGTCTGCGTGGGTTTCCTCCGGGTGCTCCGGTTTCAAAGACATGCAGGTTAGGTGGATTGTCTGTGTGTGCGCCCTGCCTGGGGTTTGTTTCCTGCCTTGCGCCCTCTGTTGGCTGGGATTGGCTCCTGCGGACCCCCGTGACCCTGTAGTTGGGATATAGCGGGTTGGATAATGGATGGATGGACTTTATCAAATCAGGAATGACTTTATGTATTCTGAATCTATATATTCAAGTTTTGACTTTATATATTCTGGAATGATTTTATATATTCAGAAAATCATTGTGTTTGCCTGTTTGGCATATATAATTATTTTAAGAATTTGTTTAGTGGAATAAAACAGTGGGTGGCTAACCCCCAACCCCACGCAGCGCCAGCCCAGTTCTGTTAAAGTTGTTTTAAATAACTTTCATTGAGCTTCTGTATTGCGACTTTTTCTTCTGTTTTTCATATTCTGTGACTGTGCCAGTTGACGACAGCCCGTCTGATTGATTTATTTATTTATTTTTTATTTTTACGTTATTCAGCAGTCAATGAATGAAACGCAGCGGCACTCTGCTGTGGTCGCTCATTCAGTACACGCCGTGTTAGTGCCGCTCAGGCTCCAGCGAGATGAATCCCATTAATCATCACAAACAACTTCAGTTTACTTTCTAACCAAACCCCGCTCCCCATCCCAATTTTTAAACCGACGCTTTTGTGTATCTGATCTAAAAGCGGTCGGCACAAAGCAACAAAAGCGGTGAGCAGAAAGTTGCCTTGTTATTGGCCGTACTATAATACGTTTGAATCTGAAAATGATTCTGATTAAAATGATTTAGATGAGGTAGTTGAACAATGTGAATTCGCCAAGAAAAAACGAGAGACGTGAGTGTCGCTGCCGAGTGTACTAGCTCGGAGAATCAGTGGAGGCTTTTTTGTCTGATTTAAGCCTGAAAGCGCGGTCTCGCAACGACGGATGATAAGAGAGCGGAAGGTCGTCTTTGGGGTGTTTGACTGAAAGGTGCGCCAGCATTTACTGACAGAGTGGATTTGACATTGGATGATGATGATGCGGTGCGGTCGCTTCGACTGCACACGTCATTTCAATCACGGAGTGTCGGCCCTGCGGACAAACCTCATTTCAGCCGCTTGGACTGGAGGTCTTGATGACGTATTTTTGGGGACATCGTAAGGATGGAGTTTCTCCGGACGCGTCCTGGCACACCCAGGACACGCTGAAAGAATTGCATTCCCGACTGGTCTGGGGATTCTCCAGCAAGAGCTGACATCTGTGGTGTCAGTGAAGTCAGGGCTGACCTGCTTGTTCTTTCGCCGCCCTCACCCGGTTTGAGATGTTGAGATGCCGTCGTTACTCTGTTTTGGTTTACAACACTTACTGTCTGTGCCGCTATGGAGATAAAGGAGAATTCTGGGCAGCACTACAACCCGTCATGAGCCACAATTGTACCTCGCGAACGCTAGGTGGCGGTGTTTAGCTTTACACTGGCAATCTTCCACATTCCATGAAATTCTTGCCTTTTTCGGCAGGAAAGTTTCTGCGAAATCGAAACTTATCTTTAGCAAAAAAACGACACGTCAGCCATTTATGGTCATCTCTCTGGCTATCGGATTTATGAATTTTCCTTCTGTTTTCATTTTTGCCATTTTGAGATCGATCTTCTTCTCCTGCGGTCTGTGAAATAATCGGCCACTTGAGGTAAATGACTTTCTTTTCTTTGTCGATGTGGTTGGGGTGCGGTCCCGTTATAAAAAAAATGCCGACGGCCCGGAGAGGCCATTATTTGTTTAGTTTGTTTTGTTTTTTCCGCAGATGTCTCGATCCGTTTATCGTTCTACATTTTACATTTCATTATCTCTGACACGTGTAATTGATTAAATTGGATAAACTTTATTAATCCCAAAGGGAAATTCAAAGCATAGGTGCCTGAGTATCAGCCCAACTGCAGACATCGATAGGTGGTAGAGCTAAGCAGTCCCGGGATACTTTTTGATGTTGGGGGGTCGTCAGGAGGCAGCTGACCTTGAGCGAACTCCATAGTACAGACATTTAGACAGACAGACGATTTGTCCAAGGAGGAAATTTGGGTTTTTACAGAAGCTCTTTAGATAGATAGATAGATAGATAGATAGATAGATAGATAGATAGATAGATAGATAGATAGATAGATAGATAGATAGATAGATAGATAGATAGATAGACAGACTTTGGTCTCAACACACACACTAAGCAAGAAGATTAAAGAAAACTTCGGGCCTGGCTGTCCCTGTCCCATTGAGGTGCTATGCAGACGTATTGCGTTGGTATAAAGGACACCCCAGTGGTGATTTTTGACGCACTTCTGCTGAATTATTCGTTGGTTGAAAGTCCTCCATGTTTGGCATGTTAGAGATAATGCGCGACATTGTTTATAATGGCACTCAGTTTTATCTTCATCATCTCCTTTACCACGACCTCTAGGGAGGCGGAGTGCATCATATACTGTAAATAAGTGTGCCCTTTTAGTTAGTGTGTTGATTTGTCTCTTGAAGTGATGTTACCAGCCCACAACACATGTAAATGCTGTTTCACCATGCAATACAGAAAACGTCCAATAGATGGCTCTATAGCTGCACATTTTCAATGTAAGGTATTGGCATTCAACTTCAATGCGGCAGCGTAACAGGTTTATATCCATATTGATACACAACATCTCTTAAAGATTTAATGCAATATCCCTATAATTTACAGGCGGAATCTATATTAGAGTACAAACATCCTTTATTTTACAGAATGGTATTGATGAAGGGAGTCAAAGGGAACAGCGAATGAGCCGTCCTGAGTGAGATCAGGATGATAAGAAATGATTATATAAACTTGGATTTTTGGGCTGTTCAGGGCTCAGCTTAATTTAGCCTAATTGGGTTGAGTCCGTGTTATTGTTTATTGCAATAAATCTAATTATTCTATTTGCCTATCCTTCGACTCCTTTAACCTTCATTTAAAGTGAGAATCTTTATCGTATTTTTCGCTTCCACATTAGCGTCGCCGGATTTCATTTTATAATAATTCTGTGCGTCTAGGCGATTGTTATTCCGGAGTTTGACCAGAGTGGAGTTTATTCTGTTAAGCATGGTCTTAGTTGGGTCGTTATTCAGCTGTTGATAAGTGTTGGTGTCAGAAAGCGTTTCTTCCATTGCTGCAGTATATGTACTGTTCCCTGTCTAATACGACAGTTGCGCCTCTTTTGTCGGCTGGTGTGATAATGATGATGTTATCATTCTGTAGCGATCGCTTTCTGTTCTTTTCTCGAAATATGTGTGGTCGGATGTCTTGTATGTAACGGGCTGGCAATGGTGCACCTTATTTTTTGTGCGTTGTCTGTCGGTATTTTTTCGGTTAATAAGATTTGTTCCAGGGAACCTAGGAAGTTCATGTCGGATGCGTCTTTGTGGCTGAATTGCATTCCTCTAGCGAGAATCTTTGGTTCTGTGGTGGAGAGCTGTCTTTTGGAAAAGTTGTATACTCCGGATTGCGGTTCGTTGGTATGTATATTTCCAGTGAGTGAGTTTATTCCATTTTTTGTTGAGTGAATCTCGCTTAGAAATACGGTTTTTGGAAGCTGTGTCCTGGATCGGATAGATAGATACTTTATTAATCCCAAGGGGAAATTAACATACTCCAGCAGCAGCATACTGATACAAAAAACAATATTAAATTGAAGAGTGATAACAGTGCAGGTATACAGACAGACAATGCTAACGTTTACCCAACCCAATGTATATAGGCTGAACAGGACCGGAGAAAGTACAGTCCCCTGCAGTGCTCCTGTGCTGCTGACCACAATGTCAGACCTGCAGTTCCCGAGACGCACATACTGAGGTCTGCCTGTAAGATAGTCCACGATCCATGCCATCAGGTATGAATCTACTCCCATCTCTGTCAGCTTGTCCCTAAGGAGCAGAGGTTGGATGGTGTTGAAGGCACTAGAGAAGTCTAGAAACATAATTCTTACTGCACCACTGCCTCTGTCCAAGTGAGAGAGGGATCGATGTAGCATGTAGATGATGGCATCCTCCGCTCCCACCTTCTCCTGGTATGTGAACTGCAGAGAGTCGAGGGCATGGTGGACCTGTGGCCTCAGGTGGTGAAGCAGCAGCCGCTCCATGGTCTTCATCACATGTTGACGTCACAGCGACAGGCCGGAAGTCATTCAGCTCACCAGGACATAATACCTTTGGGACTGGGGTCAGTTTGGGATCAGTTTGGCCCATTCCTCTGTAAACGTCTGTCCACATGTTGTGAGGAGTTTGGATCGTTGTTTCGTAGTTTCAGATCTGTAACTGGTTCGTTGGCGGTGTGTTTCAGTGATAAGTTCATACAAAACACGTTTTGTGAATTGTTGCATGATGATTGCCATTTTTGGAGTGTTCATCGGTGGTTTACATCATAAGCATTTCGGAGTTGCATCATGCCTGATACAACTATGAAGAAAGAAAAGTTTTTCAGAGCTGTGTGCTTCTCCTTTGATTCTCGTAAGTCTAATCATTATCCTCTGACGGCTTCTGGTAGGAGCTGAAAGCTCAGAAATAAAAACTACTTTATGATACATGATTAATTTTCTCCCATTTTGGATCTCCAGCTACAAATATGCAAACTGTATCACAGACATTCGCTTATATATATCCATATATCCATTTTGGAATAAGGCTGTAACATAACAAAATGTGTAAAAAGTGATGCGCTGTGAATACTTTCTGGATGCACTGTATACATATATATACATACATATATATATACATATATATATATATATATATATATACATATATATATATATATATATATATACATATATATACATATATATATATATATACATATATATATATATATATATATATATATATATATATATATATATATACATATATATATATACATACATATATATATATATATACATATATATATATATATATATATATATATATATATAAAGGAGAGTTGGGATCCGTGTGGCTGTGTTTGTGGAGGGACGGAGAGTTAAGGCGGGTGTTGGAGTCACGTGATCATCTCCCCTCCCATTCACTTCATTTCGCTCCGAGCTGAACTCCGCAGCTGACGCGGTTAGTCCTTTCTCCTTTACTGTTTAGTAGATGCGGTACTTACTGAATAGTATTTTTTTCCTTTAGTGTTTCTTAGTGTTTAGTAAATGCGGTGTGCCGGTGTTCCCGGCGGTGTTGTGGTTTAGTGTTACTTTCTACTTCGTTTTTGTACTTTAGTGTTTAATAATAAATAATAATTCATTACATTTATATAGCACGTTTCTCAGTACTCAAAGCACTAAAATAGTGAGTGATACTTAGCTGATAGCAGTGTAGAAACAGCACAACACACACAGCAGGCTATAGTGCGAAGCGAACGAAGCGACCGCTTCGGGCCAACTGCGCCCAAGGTTTTTTTTTTCCTGTGATGCAAGGCTGCTGCGGAGGGCCCAGTGGAGCAACAGACTCCTTCACTCCAACCTCTTTTACTAATTTTTTTATATATATAATTCATGGGCAGCATATTCCATCTCCTAATTACGGACCCCCTAGCTGCAGGGGTCGGGCCCCTTACGGGACCCTCGGTATCAGTTTGCTTCAGGCCCGAAATTGTCTAGGACCGGCTCTGCAGCACAACAGAGCCAGTAGGACAGGCGGGTGTGGTAGCGTAGGTGAGCGGCGATAGCAAGCAGCAGAAAGCACAGCAGGAGGAGGAAGCAGGATTTGGATGTTCCCATACACAGCCATAAACAGTAACGCTTGGTAATTTCAGGCGTAATGGCCCCAGAGCCATAAGCCATAAACCAGGTTAGTATGAACATCAGATCAGTTCCCGGGTACTGTAAGATGAAACGGGATCAGATCAGCATAGCGAATATAATCACGGAGACAGATCATCCCGAGGTGCTAGATCGCCAGGTACAAAGAAATGTTTGTAGGTCTCGCCCCGTGATCCATAGACTCGGCTGTTCCCAGTAAAGTGGAGTCCATAAAATCTGTAAATATTAAGCCAAATCAATGCAATTCGAGTCAGCTGTATACACAAACTATACGTACAATAAAGTAAATAAAACAAGCGTAAGAAAGTGCAGAATTAAGCCGTATTTTGCGAAAAGTGTTGTTAACAGGGAGGAGCGGCGACAACAAGTGTGCGCCAGCGTTCCCTCACCTGCTACAATAAAGAAGTTTAGTAGACTTTTATTTTATCTCATTTAGTGTTCTTCCCGGCGGTGTTGCCGTTTTTTAGTGTTAGTGTCTACTTAGTGTTTGTGTTTAGTGTTATGGAAGGAGTGATCTTATCACTGTCAGATTTTGCAATGAATGAGTTGGTAAATAATGATTATTTATCAACAGATCACATGAGCAAATTCAACAAAATTTTAGCTGCGCATACAATTTTCCAACCTCAAGAGGTTTTGCTAATGTGGACTCCTGACATACCTATAATGCCCATTCCACAAAATGCAAAACATATTCAAATATTACCTTCTGCAGCTACTGAACCAGTGACTCACTGGGTGTGTACCTATTATGATGGTGCTGTAATTCATGTCTAAGACAGTTTAAACGCTGATAAAAAATTCAACCTCACCGAAGAGCAGCTTCGTTTCCTTACAAACCTCCCATAGTTATGAAGACACACAGCAACAATTAAATCATACAGATTCTGGTGTATTCTCAAGTGCATTTGCTGTGTGTATTTCTTTAGGTATTGACCCAAGTGATCAAGTTTTTACTATTTCTTCAATGCAAAATCACTTACAAATAATTTTTGTTACTCGACAATTGCTTCCATTCCCTGTCGAAAGTAGCCAACGGGCGACACCAGTTACAAGTATTCAGTGGGTTCAAAGACCTGTACGAGGTACGGCCACTGACACAGTCACTCATAAAAGGGGAGATGACTCGGTGCAGGAAATGAGTATTGAAACTACCTTGGAAGACATGCAATCAACGAGGCGATTAAACGGATCTCAAGAGACATCTTCTAGGTTGGAAAAAAAAGCACTTGGCTGCCAAAACCATATATATATATATATATATATATATATATATATATATATATATATATATATATATATATATATATATAATATATATATACACATCTATATAAATAAAAATGTAAATGTTCGTTTGTTCAAAACCTTAAATCTCCGAAAGTTCTTCACCGATTGCTTTGAAATTTTGACACAACGTTGCATTCTAATACGCGCGTGTTTTTATATACATATCATATAGATGTCACACCTGTGACATCAAAAAACATGCTTTTTTGAAAACAGAGCGCCATCTGTTGGATGTAAAAGCAACACACGCTATACTAAATATTTTACGATTCTATTTCAATGTTTCGATCAAATACATTTGTAAGTACGTGAATAAAGGCAGCGACATGGCAGTTTTTGGTGTGCAACCAGAAAGAAGTGATAGGAATGCGGTCATACATATCGATGAAATCGCACAGTATTAGGCTGGAAGATACATAAGCAGCAATGAAGCTGTATGGCGAATTCTTTCATTTCCCATACATGGACGAAGTCCAGATATTGTTCACTTAGCAGTACATCTAGAAAATGGACAACGCGTTTATTTCACAGCTGCAAATGTGCAACAAATAGCCCTGAATCCACCGGCTACAACGTTAACTGCTTTCTTTGAACAACGCAAACGAGGAGAGCGAGTCAACGGACAACGTGGCATATTCAAAGAAACTACGATAGGCAGACTGTCCACCGTGCATCCCAATCAAGATGAATGCTTCTTTGTTCACATGCTGTTGGTAAATGTGCCCGGTCCAATGTCTTTCCAGCAATTGAGAATTGTTAACCTCAGTGCAAGACACATGACAGCCCGCATGGAGTTTGCTAAAAAACACCTGAAGGACTCTGAGATGATGAGAAATAAGATTCTCTGGTCTGATGAGACCAAGATAGAACTTTTTGGCCTTAATTCTAAGCGGTATGTGTGGAGACAACCAGGCACTGCTCATCACTTGACCAATACAGTCCCCACAGTGAAGCATGGCAGTGGCAGCATCATGCTGTGGGGGTGTTTTTCAGCTGCAGGGACAGGACGACTGGTTGCAATCGAGGGAAAGATGAATGCGGCCAAGTACAGGGATATCCTGGACAAAAACCTTCTCCAGAGTGCTAAGGACCTCAGACTGGGCCGAAGGTTTACTTTCGAACAAGACAATGACCCTAAGCACACAGCTAAAATAACGAAGGAGTGGCTTCACAACAACTCTCTGACTGTTCTTGAATGGCCCAGCCAGAGCCCTGACTTAAACCCAATTGAGCATCTCTGGAGAGACCTAAATATGGCTGTCCACCAACGTTTACCATCCAACCAGACAGAACTGGAGAGGATCTGCAAGGAGGAATGGCAGAGGATCCCCAAATCCAGGTGTGAAAAACTTGTTGCATCTTTCCCAAGAAGACTCATGGCTGTATTAGCTCAAAAGGGTGCTTCTACTAAATACTGAGCAAAGGGTCTGAATACTTAGGACCATGTGATATTTCAGTTTTTCTTTTTTAATAAATCTGCAACAATTTCAAAAATTCTTTTTTTTTGTCTGTCAATATGGGGTGCTGTGTTTACATTAATGAGGGAAAAAATTAATTTAAATGATTTTAGCAAATGGCTGCAATATGTATATATATATATATATATATATATATATATATATATATATATATATATAGATGTACACACACACACACACGCACACATTCAGTATTCATACACATATACATCTATACTAATAAAAGGCAAAACCCTCACTGACTCACTCATCACTAACTCTCCAACTTCCTGTGTAGGTAGAAGGCTGAAATTTGGCAGGCTCATTCCTTACAGCTTACTTACAAAAGTTAAGCAGGTTGCATTTCGAAATTCTACACGTAACGGTCATAACGGTCGACAACATCCGCCATGTTAAACTTTCTTATTTATGGCCCCATCTTCACGAAATTTGGTAGGCGGCTTCCCTGCGCTAACCAAAACCGATGTATGTACGTATTTCGGTGGTATGACACCACTGTCGGCCGCCATATTGAACTTTCCAACGGTCTTTGTTAATTAATGGGCCCATCTTCAAGAAATTTGGTACGCGGGTTCTCAACGCTAACTGAATCCTACTTACGTACATATATACGTCCATAGCCTGCAGCTCAGCCCACACTCTGAATTCTCCAGGCACTCCTGAGCATAATCTAATTTTGAAGTTTGGGGCACCAATAATGTTACTGAGAAACTTACAGCCACCAAAACTTTGTAATGGCAACGAGACTTCAGGTCACATGCCTGCAAAAGAACCTAATTGAGGCAACTATTTTTACTGGCGGTGGCTCAGGGGAGAGAGTTTTTATTCCTCGCATCCCTGTTATACCCTCTGATCTCCCATTTCAATTCAAACGCCTCCAATTTCCAGTAAGGCTCTGCTTCTCAATGACAATTAATAAGTCTCAGGGACAGACCCTACAAAAGGTTGGCATTGATTTGAGGCAAGATTGCTTTTCACATGGCCAACTATACGTTGCATGCTCAAGAGTAAGCTCAGTGCACAGCTTGGTCATATTACAACCGGAGGGGCGAACTGAAAACGTGGTATACAAAGAGATCCTTAAAAAATAATTATTGGTACATTTTCCCTCAGTTTATTATTTGAAATTTTAAAGCAGTACTTGGCCGCTGCTAAGCGTGGGTATTTTGCTAGTATATATATATATATACATATATATATATATATATATATATATATATATATATATATTTATATTGTGACAGATTGTGGGTGCTCTCGCTCCCTTGAACCCTTTTTCGAGACGCCAGGCACCAGGTAAAATCCAAAGATGAATATTTATTATTATAACTAACGTGCACAAAGCACCTACACTCCACAATACTGATATAATTAATAAACAATAATCCAATGAATAAACAATCCTCCACACTCCCAGACGCATTGCCACCCTTCCACCCAGCTCAGCTCGACGTCTGGGATTTCCCATAGTCCTTTTATAGTCCTTGACCTGGAAGTGTTTCGCCCTCTCTGTCCAAGTGACTAGGAACACTTCCAGGTCATATAAAAACTCCACTTCTTCACCCTGGAAGCACGTTGTTCCTTTCAGTCATGTGTTCATAACGCACTTCCGTGTTATAGGGCACATAGCATTCTGTGAGCCTCCCTCCAGTGGCTCCTAGTGGTCCCCATGGTATCCAGCAAGGCTGTTTATAAAAACTACAATGTCCATATGGCCCTGCTGGAACTTGGGGCACTTCCATGTTGTTGGGAGAGCTCCATCTAGCAGCTTGGAGGTGTGGACCAGAATATTTGGCCGGCCATCCCTCACAATATATATATATATATATATATATATATATATACAGTGTATATATATATATATATATATATATATATATATATATATATATACACAGTATATATATATATAATGTGTGTGTAGCTGCGTTTTCCCAAAATTTTTAAAATTCAGCAGCTCTAACTCAAAAATGGGATTCAACAAAAGCCTGACACACAGAAATGATTCCACAGACAAAATATCTTCGTTTTTAAGTGTTTAGTTAAGTTTCAAAGTAAAACAGTTCACACAAAAAAGAAAATTAAAATAGCAAAGAAAAAAAGAAAAAAATTATAATAAGAAAAATTTAGTTCTAAGCTTAATCTTGTTACTATTTACTTAACGTTTCTAAACCATTTCAAAACGGTCAGAAAACTGTATGCTTATCCCATTTCTAAGTTAAAAATGGATCTTTCTAGTCCCTGTTTACTGGGACCTGCTCTAAACACAACAAGAGCTTATTAACACATTGTTTCTCAGTTATAGCAAGAAGATTCTATATCTTACTAACTTATGGGGGAAAAGACTATACCATTGTCTATGACTATAGAAGAAATTATATTCTATTCAAATAAAGCAAACATAAATATGAGTTTAACTCAAAACTTTAACTTTCTAAGATTGGCTCTTACATTTCCGGCCCCTAATTGGCTATGCAGGAGCGGAGACAATTACTATACTTTACTTCAATATGAACCAGTTTACTAAACAGTATTTTAACTACTGTTTTCAAATTACAAACATTAACACTGCAAACAAACATTTTAAAAATTTCATGTTTCAATCATTGGCTGTTTCTTGAAGCAGGCACAGTTTATTCACGGGTCTGTCCAGTGTGCTGGTTTTGGTTTGCACACAAACTTTACTGACTGCACCTTTGGTATCTGGCATTGTCTTGATGACTCGACCCATTACCCAGGAATTGCGAGGTGTAGCTTTATCTACAATTAAAACCACATCCCCTGGTTCAAAATTTCTTCTTGGTGCAAGCCATTTTTGACGTTCTTGAAGTATTGGCAAATATTCTTTAGTCCATCTTTTCCAAAACAGATCAGCCATGTATTGAATTTGTTTCCAGCGTCTTCTTGGGTATGGTTCATTCTCTGAAACGAGTTCATGTGGTATTTCAGGTTTTGTCTTCAGTAACAACAAGTGATTGGGTGTGAGTGGTTCCAAATCATTTGGGTCATCTGATGTCTTTGTAAGGGGTCTGTTATTGAGTATTGATTCCACTCTACACATCATTGTAGGAAGGTTTTCATCATCGAGTGTTTGTTGGTTTAGTGTTGAATTTAAGATCTTTCTTATGCTCCTGATTTGTCTTTCCCACACTCCACCTTGATGAGAAGCTGATGGTGGATTGAAAATCCATTTGATTTGTTCTTGCATCATAGCGTCTCTGATTTTTTTGTATTCCAATTTTTTAATAGCTTCTCGTAGCTCTCTTTCTGCTCCAACAAAATTTGTTCCATTGTCTGAGTGCATGATTTTAACTTGTCCTCTTTTACTCGTAAATCGTAGTATGGCTTGGATACAAGAATCAGTGTCTAAGCTATGTGCGATCTCTATATGCACAGCTCTGGTTGTTAAACATGTGAAGATTACTCCGTACCTCTTGACAAGGCTTCTTCCTCTTTTGACTAGGAAGGGGCCAAAATAATCGACTCCAACATTTGTAAACAGTGGTTGGTTTGGTGCTAGGCGATCTTCTAGCAAATCTGCCATTTTTTGCTCACCTACTTTCGCATTGTAACTTCTGCACATTGTGCACTTTGAAATTATTTTTCTGATAGCTGAATTCGATTGAGGTATCCAGTATTTTTGGCGTAGCTGTGCGAGCACATAATTGCGCCCACAATGTCCAATTTGTTTATGAATGTGTTGCAGTATGAGAGAAGCAACTTGTGAATGCTTGTGTAGAACTGCAGGATGTTTAGCTTCTTCTGGCATTGCAGCTTTGCAGAGTCTTCCTCCAACTCTTAGTATTCCATCTTGTATGATCGAGTCAAGTTTATAGATTTGACTGTTCTTTTTAACACAAGTCTTTTTCTTTAAAGCCTTTAATTCTTCTGGAAATTCTTGTTGTTGACTGAGGCGGATAAGCTCTGTTTCGGCTTTAACTAAATCTTCTAGAGAAATTGGACTTGTTTTTAAAGTCAGTTTATACTTTTTCATGTGCTTTGCAATGAGTGATTTCTGTTCTTCTGGATTACTTTTAGTCTGACTAACTTCTAATTGGAATGTTTTTCTTTCATTTCTTAAGTTCAGCATTAAGTCTTTAAACTTGAGGAACCAAGCCACTGCTTTCTTCAAGCGATGCCAATCTGAAAAATAGGTGATTAGTTTGTTGATGGGCTCGGTTGCTTCCTCTATTTTTGTCATGTTGACTGCACAAGTTTTAACTTCTGGATCATCTTCAATGAGTGAATCGTTCAGTTGATCTGGTCTTTTTGGTCACTCCCATTCAGGCTTCAATAAGAAACTTGGACCTTGTGACCATGTGGTGCTTTTGAGAAAGTTTTCTATGCTTAGCCCTCTGGATGCTTGATCAGCTGTATTAAGGGAAGATGTGACGTACCTCCACTGTGAAGGTTGTGAATGATCTCTGATCACGGAGAATCTGTTGGCAACAAAGATCTTGAATCGAGAGCTTTCATTTGAAATGTATTTTAGCACCGTGGTGCTGTCAGTCCAAAATGTAGATTCTTCTAAGGGCATTTGAAGTTCACTTTTAAGCATTTTGTCCATTTTAATTGCTACAACGGCTGCTGTCAGTTTCAATCTTGGAATCGTGACCTGTTTCAATGGTGCAACTCTTGATTTGCCCATCAGGAATGAACAATGCTTTTTGCCCTCTTCGTTGGTTAAGACAAGGTAAGTGACAGTGCCATATCCATCTTCACTAGCATCTGGTGCATTTGTGCTGTCTTTATGATTCCAAACCTTGTAGATTTGAAGCATCTGTTCACTTTATAGTCTATAAGTAACTGCAGATCATCCATCCACTTTTTCCATTTCTGAATGTGTTTGACTTCTACTTCTTCATCCCACCCAAATTTCTCTTTGCATAAGTCTCTTAGAATAAGCTTAGCTGGCAATAAGGCAGGTGCTAAAAAACCAAGTGGATCATAAACTGAGCTAACAACAGACAGAATATCACACCTTGGGCTGGTTTTGTAACTTAATCTGAAATTTGAAACTGTCCGTTTCTGTGCACCACTGGACACCCAGGGCACGCTCTGTGGGAAGGAGACTATGGCTCAAGTCTAAGTCCTTTTGTTCATGAGCTCTGTCTTCTTCTGGTATAGACAATAAAACTTCTCTGTCGTTACTCACCCACTTAGTCAAATGAAATCCCCCTTTGAGGCATAGAGCTTGGAGGTCCTTTGCCAGCTTTATTGCTTGTTCTTCTGTTGTCACTGACCTTAAACAGTCATCCACGTAGACGTTATTGAGAACGGTGTTAACTGCTTCCTCAGGAAATGTATCTCTGGCATCTTCGGCTGTTCTACGCAAAGCATAAGAAGCACAACTGGGTGAAGAAGTAGCACCAAAAAGATGTACTGTCATTTTGAATTCTTCAAGGTCTTTACTTAGATTACCTTCAGGCCACCATAAAAAATGTAAAAGATCAGTGTCTTTATCTGGTACTTTAACTTGGTAGAACATTGACTTAATGTCTGCCAGTAATGCTACTGGCTCCTTTCTGAATCTTGTAAAGACGCCAATGAGTGTGTTAGTTAGGTCGGGGCCTTTTAATAATTGCTCATTAAGTGAGATTCCCTGGTAGGTGGCAGTGCAATCAAAGACCACTCAAATTTTATTTTTCTTTGGATGATACACACTGTGATGTGGAATGTACCACACTCTGCCTTTATTGCAATTTAAGCTTCTTTGGAAACCTTGACAGCGTAACCATCTATATATATAATTCACTAAGCCAGGAGACAAGTAGCCACCCATGGAAAGCACGACAGAAGGGGCGTGGATTCACTAAACCGCCGACAAGTAAGACGCCAATGGCGCACGCAGGAAGGAGCCATGCCCACCAACTCTTAGACCATTGGATACAATGAAAAAATCACAGAGCCACGCCCACCAACTCAGACACGACGCCTCGGAAAACATGCCATCATTTCTGTTTGTCTGTGCCACAGTCCACTTGCAGCTCTGAGCCACGTTGACTTTTCAATAGTCAACCTCAGTGGAACCTTGGTTCACACAGAGGCAGCGCCAGAGAGACAGAGGCACACATATACAGCGCGAGAGAGAGAGCCGCGCACACACAGGCAGCGCCAGAGAGAGACAGAGGCACACATATGCAGCGCGAGAGAGAGAGCCGCGCACACACAGGCAGCGCCAGAGAGAGACAGATGCACACATATGCAGCGCGAGAGAGAGACAGAGGCACACACACAGAAGCAACGCCAGAGAGAGACAGAGACACACACAGGCAGCACGCGAGAGAGAGCCACGCACACACACACAGAGGCAACGCCAGAGAGAGACAGAGGCACACACAGGCAGCGCGAGAGAGAGAGCCGCGCACACACACACAGAGGCAACGCCAGAGAGAGACAGAGGCACACACAGGCAGCGCGCGAAAGAGCTGCGCAATCCTTTAAAACTGAAGTTAAAACACAATGAAGGAAGCAGTCTTTAAAAACCAATAAGCCCTGTGCCTCTTTTTCATTAGCGTCTCACCTGCTTCAGGCCCTGCAACAGTCGAGACGCTGTCTCTGCAGCTGACCTTCTCTGTGCCTGACTCCACTACTGTCAGTCGCCTGATTAAAAATGGCCTTTTGAAGGGGAGCTATGGACCCGCTATACCACAAGAATACATTGCCTTCGAGCCTGCTCTCGCTCACTCTAACGTACCGGCTTTCTCTCTCTCTCCTCACTCGCTCACACACTGCACAGGGGAGAAATGCCCACAGCACGAGTCTACCCGGAAACCGTTTCAGCCACACTTCCACGCCCCTCGCTACACTGTGAGTGCGATGATTATTTATTTAAAAATGGGCTTTTGAAGGGGAGCTGTGGACCCGCTATACCACAGGAACACCTGTGACATTGCCTTCACATTGTTTTCCTTTTATTTATAATCCTGTTGAGCAGATCAGACACCCAGGCAAACAACACTGAATAATCAATAGCTGCAACCACTTTGCCCGCCCCAACTCCTCACCTGAGTCAGTTTTGTCTGTGTTCAGCAGTGTTTCCCAAACTCGGTCCTGGTGAACCCCTGTGGATGCAGGGTTTTGTTCCAACCAGATTCCTGATCATTAATGCCGGTGAAACTCATCCGGGATAAGTCGGTTTTTCAAATGCAGACGTGTAGCACATTAGTCTAGCAGACTAGCTGGATGTAAAAATGTCATTGACGAAACTGTTCCTCTCAAACTTCGCAACATGGCTGTTGGCTTTGTTTGCCAACATTGGGATAATGTCGGCGACGTGGTCACAAACTGCAACAACTCACCACAAAAGGACGCCCTGTCTCTCGAGGCATTCACACTGCCGGAAGACAACCATGGGATACGCAGAAAACAGCCATGTCAGTCAACGCAGATCAGACACCCAGGCAAACAACAGTGAATAATCAATAGCTGCAACTACTTTTCCTGCCCCCACTCCTCACCTGAGTCGGTTTCGTCTCAGTTCAGCAGTGTTTGCCAAACTCGGTCCTGGTGAACCCCTGTGGCCGCAGGGTTTTGTTCCAACCAGATTCCTAATCATTAATGCCAGTGAAACTCATCCGGGATAAGTCAGTTTTTCAAACGCAGCCGTGTAGCAGATTAGTCTAGCAAGATGTAATAATCCGAGATGAATGCGCGCCCCCGCGCTGAGTGAAAAGCCAATATATATTGAGTCTACAAAACATGATCAGCAAGTCTTTGATAGGCTGCAACAAAATGATGAAAGAACGGCCGCATTTTTTTCACACAAGCTGGGTGGGTGGGTCTTAGTTAATTAGTTCAAGATTTAATATACACAAGCGGTAACACTGTAAAAGCGGCCCAAACCAGAAAAGACGGCTGGCAAAAAGTGGCTGACAAATTAAACACGTGTGCATTGTACTTACTGAAAGCAGCGTTACGGATTTTGCAAATGTTCATTTTTTTCCCTCTGCTTAAAAAACATTAAAAAAGCAGCGTGATTATGCGGCGTATACTACGCCGCGAGTTGGTATGCAGCGTGTAAAACAGTTTATCGCGGATAATTTGCCTTTTACTTTAAGATGAAGAGAATTTCCTGTTAGACTTGCCTTTGCAATGACAATTAATAAGGCACAGGGCCAAACTTTCAAAAACATGGCTAGCAGCTCTGCACTGATTATGTCCCTGCCCTTTGTACGCCCCCCGTCGGTACTACCATGGTCGGATGACTTGGTGGATTATATATAGAAAAGCAGCCAAAACCGCAAACAACAATGAAAAGTCTATGTGACTCACACGTGCATATGGACTGTGCAAAGAGGAAAATGACTCAGGTGACGAGTTGGGGGTGGGCACATGAAATGTTACTTTTCTTGGTGATTTATTACATTTCCGATTTTTCAAATGTTAATTTTCACCCTGTGCTTAAAAATCATTAAAAAAGCGGCCTGATTATGCGGCGTATGGTACGCCGCGAGTTGGCTAGTTGTCTATAATGTCTTTCATGAAGGCTTTATAGTCTCCGTGGAAACCTGAATTTTTGCTCAGTTTTCTTTTGAGTCCAATAGCACGCTGTTCAACAATACAGCGATTGTTTGGCATTTTCAGTGTTTCATCCTTCAAAGGCAAATTTAAACAATAGTGGCCACCTACTAGTGTCGCTGATTCTGAGGCTATACGCATGAACTCAATTATAGCAAGAAGGTTCTTTCTCTTAATAACTTATAGGGGGAAAAGACTATACCATTATCTATGACTAATTATATTATATATCTATATAATAAAAGCCCAGCGCGGTGTCCGTGTCCGGGTTCCTTTTGGCTGTATAGCCGCCCCGTAGAAAAGCCCCAGTCCTTCCCCTCTCAGAATTCCTGCTTACCCCCCTCCGTTCTTTCCCCTTTGCTTTTATTTTTCCTGCTCCCGAAAATCTTTTCAAAAGAAAAGTAAAGAAATAGACAGAGCGTCACATTAACGTCTTCTCCCCTCTGCCCCTACAGCGTCCACCGCGCTTCTCGCGTTTTTATTTATACAAACACATTACATATAAAAACTTTTTACATAAAAAAATTAATCAAATTTTCCAAACAGAACTATTTACAATACACATAGACTTTATACAAAAAAAATCCTAATTATATATTCTCAACAAGTGAAAATTAAAGAAAATATAAATATATACAGTACTGTATATATAGCATACCTTTTCAAAACAAAAGTAAAGAAAATAGACAGAGCGTCACATTGACGTCTTCTCCCCTCTGCCTATTAAATAATAAATGAAATCGATTATAAATTATTGACACAAAGTAAATGAAATAAAAAAATCATTAAAGAAACAGAAACCACAACCTACCCTTACAGCGTCCACTGCGCTTCTGGCGTTAGAGCCAAAAACGTGGTGTATGCAGGTTATGAGGTGTGACGCTAATTAACGCCCGTACTACAACAGATTATATTGTTGATATACTATTAACTATTTACAGGGATCAACTCTTTTGGGGAAGTTCATAACAAAAAAAAATAAAATTATAAATAACATTTACACTTTGCTACATGAGTATTTCGAGCCCCGCGTCTGAGTCGGATGGGTGTTTCAAGCCGCGATTTTCTATTTTCTCCCTTCCAGCCGACTATGCCTTTCCGTCTTCAGCTACCCATGTGCACTTGTACGGAGGAGACCTTATCGAACAATGCCGAAACGAAAGGCAACTGAACCTGCTCCTGCGAGAGAGGACACATCACAGCGTGATCACGAAGCAAACAGGCAAAGGCGTGCCAGTCGCTCGCAAGAAACGGACACTCAGCATTCACACAGATTAGCTCAACGACGCGTCTCTGCCGCACAACGAAAGGCAACTAAAACCCCTACAGAGAGAGAAGACAGATTACGCCGTGATCGCGAAAGAAAGAGGCAAAAGCGTGCCAATGAGACACCAGACGAGAGGTCCTTACGATTGCAAAACAACCGTAATATACAGAAACGTACGGTCTCCCAAGAAACTCCGAGTGAACGCTCTCACCGTTCTCGCTCGCAACAAACTGACACTCACCACTCACAGACATTACCGCAACGACGCGTCTCCACTCCTCTTCCTTACAACCATTTACACAATATATACGATTCTGATTAGTCTGCGTCCCACACTTCATGAATCATGGGTTTTGTTTTGAAATTTTGTTTCCCATGCAAAAATCAAATGCGGTGCGATGAAGGACCCAGTTCACGACTGCCAGGCGCGTTTAAACAGGGAGTCCTTCAACTGTGGTCATCCAACGCGCAGCGTAGCGCGCGCCAAGTCGCTAGTATATTATATATTCTATTCAAATAAAGCAAACATTAATATGAGTTTAACGCAAAACTTTAACTTTCTAAGATTGGCTCTTACAACATCAATGATTTATCTGTTGTGTTGCAGTTCAGAAGATTACTTATTTACCCCCCCAGCGCAGACTTTGATAAGGTGTATTCACAATGAAAGGATGTTGCTGACAAAGTCAGGTGCTTTTTTGAAAGTTTGGCTCCAGATGTGCTTATCCAGCTGCTCCTTCTTGTCAGTACTTGAGCGATCTTTATGTTCACCTCTGGATGAATTCGCGAAGTTTCTTTACAACTTTTTTGTCTCATTAACGCAGAAATCCTGAGGTTTTCCTAAAATTACAGAAGACACTGTTGATGGCGCTGATTCTGTTTTAAAGACAGTTGCGATTAGTTATGCAGAACACGCTTTTACTCACATTGCTTTTTGGAAATCAATAATACAAATCAGCTACAGATCTGGGAATCACTGAATAGTAAAAACGTTTAATGAGAGTGTCTTGCACATATACTGGTGTAATGACCACGTCGGCTTTAGTGAAGCGTTTCTTAGCCTCTCTGATATGATCGACATGGGGTAGAGTAGATTCTGGATTGTTATAATACGTGCTACCTTACGCAAAATATGCTCATTAATTTGTTACAGATTCTAGGTGGACACGATTCTGCACCAATGAAAAAGGTTCCCCATGTAAATCGTTCATAATGTCTTCAAAATGTATTTGTTAACTTACAGACAAGTACTACTTAACTGTTTTATACAAAGTCCTTATTTTAACATACACAAACTCTAATTAGGATTTGAACTCGGGTTAGCTCACCTTATTGCTGTAGCAGAGACAACTGCTTTTACGCTTTGAGCCAAAGCACTTTAGCAGATTAGAGAGTGACCAAATCGACTGCTGACTGCGCGGATATCAATGACGTCATTACGCTAGCGTGCCTCAAAATCACGTGACGGGCGCATTTGAAACATCCAGTGCTTCCGAAAGCTCGACACAGTGTCGAACCTCAGTATCGAGCGGCCCATCACCTTCTCCCGCACTTGCAGTCTTAATTTATCGCTGTTTTAATTTCGTTGTGTCGGGGTGCTGTGTCATTAAAACCTTACAATGTAGTTTTTAAAAAGGGTGACAGAAAGAACATTTTCTCCTTACTTACTTTTTCCGTTGTGGCTCCAAGGCTCTGGAATTCACTGCCGATCCACATTAGACAGGCCTCCTCACTGCCCATTTTTAAGTCTGCTCTTAAGACTTACCTCTTTGGTTTGGCGTTTGATCCTGTGTGAGCAGTTGATTTTACTCTGTATTAACTCTGTTTACTTGTGTTTACTATGTTTTAATTAGTTTCATTTATTGTATTTTATTTTACTTATTTATTATTTTGTTTTTGTTTAAAATTTATTTTAGCCTATGTTCAGCACTTTGGTCAGCGGCTGTTGTATGTAAAGTACTTTATAAATAAAGTTGACTTGACTTGAAGTACGCAAGATGAAGCCCATGTCCGCCCTCGCCGTTTCTGTTTGTCCTGAGGGTTTCGCCCTAACCCTGAAGTTTAAATTTATTTATTTTAATTTTACTGGTAACTTTTTCCAAATACAATTGTTGCATTTCTTTTTTTTTCTTCTTAATATAAGCCCAGCCAGGTGAAGTGACTTGCTCAGGGCCACCCGTGTCAGGATCAGCATTTGAACCCAAAGCCTCAGGTTTTGAAGCTAAAAGCCTTAACCACTACACCACATTGCCTGCTTAGATGTCCAGGAGAAGTGATGTCAACCTCGGCGTCTTAAACCTGACCTAAGGAAATGGACAGAAGCATCATCGGCTTGTGGGGGTCACCTCTGAGGGGCTGTTCATTATGGATGATCTTTCCTGACCGTGTGGCACTTTGGAATTTATGCCGGGAAACCCAGCCATTACTGTATAAGAAACTCTTAAACGAGAACATCTTTTTTGCTACTTGTGACCCCTTTTGACATTTTGTGATTGTGTAGGCTGCTCCAGAATGGTGTCTCCAGATGGACAGATGGAGACGTTAAGTTTCTGCAGTTTAGAATTTCTGATGGTCTTGTCCTTCCCTGCTGCTCCTCTTTGACCGGCAGGACATCGTGGTGTCAGGCTGACTATCTTGTAATGGTCAGGCCTTGTGCTTTTGGACCAACCAGAGCTTGGCATGACTTCTGTTCTTGAACCTTCTGCCATCTTCACCAGTGTTCTTTTCACCAAGTGAAACTAAAGCCAAACTTGTTCAAATTATAATTTAGTGGACCGGAACTGAAATAAAAGTTAAATAAACTGTATGAAGAGTAGAAGTAGAGAATAAGGAGAATGAGACAGGTGTTGTCAGGCTGATGTTCACCACACTTGTCTTTGTGTATAACACACATGTAATAGTATGATGTGATATGTGTGTTAAGAAGGTCCAACACAGACATGAATTTCACTATATAACAGATCACTGTGAGCACACGGTGGATGCATAAGTGAAGATTTTACTCCAGTAAGGTCCAAGCTGGGGACATCACAAAGCAAGACGGCTGTAGGACTTCATTGTTCTTGGCCCTGGTGCATTGTGGATACTCCATCCATCATCCAGCCCACTATATCCTAACACAGGGTTCTGCTGGAGCCAATCCCAGTCAGCACAGGGCGCAATGCAGGAAACAAACCCTGGGCAGGGTGCCAGTCTGTTATACCTGCATTTTTATCACTCTTTAATTTAATATTGTTTCTTTGTCCATATGCTGCTGCTGGAGTATGTGAATTTCCCCTTGGGATTATAAAGTATCTATCTATCTAGCCCACTGCAGGGCACACACACCAAGAACAAACTAAGGGACAATTTAGGATCGCCAATGCACCTAACCTGCATGTCTTTGGACTGTGGGAGGAAACCCACGCAGACACGAGGAGAACATGCAAACTCTACGCAGGGAGGCCACATGAAGTAAACCCAGATCTCCTTACTGTGAGGCAGCAGCGCTACCACTGCGCCACCATGCTGCCCATTGTGGATACTTTCCATTTAGAAAGCCGTATGCCATGAGCACTTTGGAGTTGAGGTGGGCTACGTTTCTCACAAATTGATGAAGAGTGTGTTTAAATTAGGAGTTCTGGGCTGGTAGGTGAGTGAGATGTGACTACTTATGAGTGGCACCAGATTTTTTCTACACCTGCTCTGGAGCTTTAAAGGTCCATCTGAGAAGACTCAGGATGAGCTGG
The DNA here is from genome assembly GCF_900747795.2 of Erpetoichthys calabaricus. Classification (NCBI taxonomy): domain Eukaryota; kingdom Metazoa; phylum Chordata; class Cladistia; order Polypteriformes; family Polypteridae; genus Erpetoichthys; species Erpetoichthys calabaricus. The sequence continues at coordinate 343,380,148 of NC_041394.2, read as the reverse complement.
AAATCAAGGTTTAGACTGGATGGGAGCTCAGCTGGTGGAGAAGGAGATGGGGCTGTGTGTGGGTAAGTGGGTCAGCAGCCCCATGGCTAACTAGAGCTACTGCTGTGGAGTAGAGTTAAGTGTTTGGGATTCTACCTCCTTGGGGTCTCTGTCTCCCCTTTTTCATATTTAACCTTTATTTGTAAGCAAAACATCCTCTTTTTTGCTGCTTGTGTCCCCTTTTGATATTATGTGGGTGTGCAAACTTCTCCACTGTGTGGTCTCTGGGTGGGATGGATGGCATAAGAGACACTGAGCTCTTCTCTAGCTCTGAATTTAATGGGATGTAGTGCTGTGAGGCCAAACTGCCCGTAATGTTCAGGCCTTACGCCCTTTAATCAGTTCTGGCTCAGCCTGACTTAAGTTCTTGAACCTTCTACCATCTCAGTGTTCCACCAATGTTTTTTTGCAAGCTATAATGAAAACTAAAAAGTAGTTCACCAGAAGTAAAATAAAAGTGAAAAGATTTCCAAAGAGTAGAACAAAAGAATAGTGAGGATGAAGATCGTGTTGTCATTCGGATGTTCACCACACGGTGTGGAGTCGCCAAGTTAATTAATTAAAACCTGATGGCCGCAGTGTTAGCTTAGACAAGAACATCAGTGTGTGTGTCTGAGCCAATCACCGTCTGCTCTTACACTGAACCCCCTCACATCCCCTGTTACCTTGTCATCTGGACAAATGTGGCAGTGCCAATCTAAACGTTAAGCTAATGATGTGCCCGCCTACTGCCCGTGCCCACCATGAGCTGCCTGAATTGAACCTGCAGTTGCTCAGTTTAGAATCGCAGGGCACTCTTGTGGTAAATGAGATGGACATCAACTCGTCACATTTACTGTGCCACGCGTACTCAAGTGAGGAGCTGTAAAGAACAATTGTGGCTCTCAGGGTAACTTTTGGCTTCTTTTAAATTTTTCTTGTAAACATAAAAATGTCTCCCAGTTGTCACCCTCATTCCTGTTTTGTTTGAATTTATTTTTTAAACTTCCTCAAGTATCTTTTACTGTGAACCTTCACACTTTCATTTAATGTTATTCTGTCACCATTACAGATAAATTGTCCAATTTCCAATTAAGGTTTTGATGTTCTCTCTATTAGTGTTGAGGTGCAGACTGAGCTTCCACAGCACAACGGTAGTTCAGTATGGGAGGCTCATCAGGTGACGTTTGAGGTGGTGACACAACTAAAGCAATGGTGCTGGCAGAGTCAGCAGTCCATCTGGTCCTTGCACTTAATGGACAGGCTGTGCGGCAGCTTTGTGAGATCTCATCTCACTTGTGGACTGAGGAAGAAGAGCTGATGAAGATACTGCAGTGGTGATGTGACGGAGCTCAGGTTTGAAAGAATGACCTGCCTGCCTCAAACACACTCTTGAAGAGATGAAAGGACTGACATTATGTTACAGAACGGTGACTCCATTAAAATGGAGCAGTCTGAGATAACTGGGGTCCAGTAGTCAAAGAAAGGAAAGCTAGAAATGACACTTCTCACGTCACACAGAGCAGAGGATGACATCACATCCCTAAGGTAAGAAGCTGGGAGACATGCTGAGCTCCTGTGTGACAGCGGGAACCTCAGGCCTCTGATGTCACCACTTATGAAGAGGGGCGGTGAACTTCACAAGGATGATCACTTGGAGTGGCTGCCCCTACGGCCTGAAGGACAGAGTCTTACTGCAGAAAGGTGAGTGGGCTGCTGTGCTCCTCTGTAATCCAGAGGATGGCACATCATCAACATCTTCATGGTCTCCAATAAGACCAGAACCAGATGTGAAACACATAACAGTGTGTCATGTCCAGACACCCCCTGCATGAAGCAGAAGACCACAAACAGGCTGTGGTACCAGGGCCTGATGTGAACAAGAGTGTCTTGTGCCCAGAGATACCCCTACATGAAGAGGAGGGCAGCAAACCACAGAGTGTGGTACCTGAGGAACGTCAGATTGAATCACAGGAACATAAGACATTTACCAAATGAGAACAGATAATTAAATCCATCAAGGTCACTTCTTTAGCTAATAGCTAAGATAATAAAAAGCTACTGTCTGTCTGTCTGCGAGTGTGTGGTCCCTCTGAGCAATCTGATTGGTCAGTTTGGCTTTGATGGTTCACTGCTATGGGAGATGGACCTGATACTTTAGGGGTGCAAAGTTCAATTCCTGACTGATCCTTTTTTGAAGGTTTTTTTAATATATTTTTTACAAAAAATGTTGGGCTGCTAAAAACTAATAGGGTGCAAGCTGAGTTGCCTTTAAAGAGGGGAAGCATTTGCAAGAATAGAAATGTTGTCACAGTGAGTAGGGGCGGACGCAGCGGAAAACCTTTTTTTGTTTTTTTGTCTATTATGTTGTTCAGTTATATTTCTTTTTGTCTGACTGCTGCAAGCAGGATGAGTTCCTTCAAGTATGCAGCCCCTCAAGGTCACTCCAGACTTGAAGTATCAGGTATCTCTCTGTGTAATGTAATACAGCATTTTCCATATATGGCCTTATTTATATTAGATGAACACGTCATCAGCTGTATGCTAAACATGCCTCGGTATATTCATTCACTCCCGTTGTGAGGGGCCGCTAGACGTTACTGGGCTGATCGAACCCCAGCTGGACTAACTCTTCAGACAGAAAGAAAGAGCAGCGGCCACACCAGAGAGTAGTGTGAACACCAATATGGACTCTGGATAAAAGATAATAGAAATACTGAAATCAAATCAAATAGCCTTTTATTGTCAATTCACTAAATGTGCAGAACATACAGGAGAATCAAAATACTGTTTCTCTCTCAACTTCGTAGTACAATAAAATATAAAAAAAGCATAGAAGTATAAGAGAACATTAGAACTTGTAAAGTAGACCTGTGTACAATGTGCAATAATCATTAGTGCAAAAGCCACTTACAGTAAATTAATAAGCAGGGTTGCCTAAATGAGTCTGCAAAATTTGTCAAATGCATTCTGTGTAACCAACTAGCAGAGCAATTCCAATTTTGTTTCCACACCTGACCGAATTATTTCTGATTTTTCTTCTTTTTGTTATTTACAGTCTCTTTGGACTTTACCTTTTTAGCATGAATTTTCATGTGTCCCTGAAGAGGAGTTTTCTCTATGAATGTTTTTCCACACTTAGAGCAACGGCATGGCTTTTCTCCTGTGTGAGTTCTTACGTGTCGCTGAAGACTGCAGGGTTGTATGAATCGCTTGCCACATTCAGAGCAACAATATGGCCTTAATCCAGAATGAATTCTGTTGTGTGAAGGCTGCTGTAATCGGTTAATAGCTTGTCACAATCAAGAAATGAGTATGGCCTCTATCAAATGTGTGTTCTTATATGTATATGAAGACTGCCTCTTTGTGAGAATTTCTTGCCACATACAGAACAGGCTTAAGGATGGTCTTTATTGTGGACTTCTGCATGACGCATAAGACCGCTTGTGTTGGAAAATCTTTTGCCACATTCAGGACAGCAATAGGGCTTCTCACCAGTGTGAACTCTTAAATGCCTCAGATGATTACTGCTATCTGAAAATTGTTTGCCACATTCAGAACAGGAAAATGGCTGTTCTCCTGTGTGCAATCTCATGTGTTGCTGAAGATGGCCTGTTTGTGAGAACCGTTTGCCACATTCAGAACAGGAAAATGGCTGTTCTCCTGTATGCACTCTCATGTGTTGCTTAAGATGGCTTGCTTGTGAGAACCGTTTGCCACATTCAGAACACGAAAATGGCTGTTCTCCTGTGTGCAGTCTCATGTGTGTCTGAAGATTGCTTGATACTGAGAACCGTTTGCCACATTCAGAACAACAATATGGTTTCTCTCCAGTGTGAATTCTTTTGTGTCTGCGAAGACTGCTCCTGTTATAGAAATGTTTACCACAAGCTGGACAACAACATGAACCCTGTCCTCTGTAACCAATCATGTGTGTCTGAAGCTGGCTCACTTGTGAGAATCGTTTGCCACGTTTAGACAAATATGGTTTCTCTACAATGAGAGTTGTGGTATGGCCTGTATTATCTTCTCTGTGTTTCTTAGGCATATGACTATCTGAGAATTGTTTCCCACCTTCAGGACAGTGATACGGTTTCTTACTGCCATGAATCCCTCCATTATCTTTAGAATTCAATTTATATTTAAATGTTCCCACACACTGTTGGCGGATTGGATTTATATTGTACACTCCTTGAGATTTGATGGCATCGATCCTTGTTAGCTTCACAATGGGCTGAAATCTAGGGTGCTGAGAGGCCATCATCAAGTTCTTTGTTGCAGATGCCAGTTTCTTCCTATTCTTATCAGGTTGTTTAATTTGTGGACGACCCTGAAGAGAGGACAAGTTGTCATTCTCTTGAAAATCTACAGAAATAAAAATAAGAGTTAAAGTTTTAAATAACCAATATTTAAAATAAAATAAACACTGAATATTCTCTTGTAGTGCTAACAGTATATGTCTTTTGCAACCCACTTTACAAAAGCATGCTAATGGAGTTAACACTTCAACAATCCCAACATTTGCAGAATGAATTACCAAACGCATGAAGCCATATTAGGATGCAGTTACCATGGACCAGGAACAAGCCATGAGCAACTATCATTAATGGCTTGGTGATGGCTTGAAAAAGAAAGAGCAACTGGGGCAGCAAGTGTGGCCAACATGACCTGCAGACCTTTTAGAGAAGACCCCATATAGAAATGTCAAGGATGATAAAGCCAGTACATCTACTTGCATAGTGACATTGACATTGCCAAGGACTCATTACATCAGTTATGGTCCCTATGACCACTCCACCTTGTTTGGATAACTGTGCTAATTGAGGAGCTAATTTATTGGAGTAAGTGTGAACTCCCGCCCTGGGCGATCAAAATTATTAGACAGTAAGCCACATAGTATATTTACATACTTCTTTCGGCTGCTCCCGTTAGGGGTTGCCACAGGGGATCATCTTCTTCCATATATTTCTGTCCTCTGCATCTTGTTCTGTTACACCCATCACCTGCATGTCCGCTCTCACCACATCCATAAACCTTCTCTTAGGCCTTCCTCTTTTCCTCTTCCATGGCAGCTCTATCCTTAGCATCCTTCTCCCCATATACTGAGCATCTCTCCTCTGCACATGTCCAAACCAACGCAATCTCAACTCTCTGACTATGTCTCCCAACCATCCAACTTGATCTGACCCTCTAATGTCCTCATTTCTAATCCTGTCCATCCTCGTCACACCCAGTGCAAATCTTAACATCTTTAACTCTGCCACCTCCAGCTCTGTCTCTTGCTTTCTGGTCAGTGCCACCGTCTCCAACCCATATAACACAGCTGGTCTCACTACCGTCCTGTAGACCTTACCTTTCGCTCTTGCTGATACCCATCTGTCACAAATTACTCCTGACACTCTTCTCCACCCATTCCACCCTGCCTGCACTCTTTTTCACCTCTCATCCACAATCCCCATTACTCTGTACTGTTGATCCAAAGTATTTAAACTCATCCACCATTGCCAACTCTACTCCATTCATCCTCACCATTCCACTGACCTCCCTGTCATTTATACACATGTATTCTGTCTTGTTCCTCTTGACCTTCATTCCTCTCCTCTCTAGAGCATATCTCCACCTCTCCAGGGTCTCTTCAACCTGTTCCCTACTAATCGCTGCAGATCACAATGTCATCAGAAAACATCATAGTCCACAGGGACTCCTGTCTAATCTCATCTGTCAACCTGTCACCATTGCAAATAAGAAAGGCTCAGAGCTGATCCTTGATGTAATCCCACCTCCACATTGAATGCACCCATCACTCCTACCACAGACCTCAGAAAGCAGGAGACAGAGCTGGAGGTGGCAGAGTTAAAGATGCTAAGATTTGCATTGGGTGTGACGAGGATGGACAGGATTAGAAATGAGTACATTAGAAGGTCAGCTCAAGTTGGACGCAAAGTCAGAGAGGTGAGATTGCGTTGGTTTGGACATGTGCAGAGGAGAGATGCGGAGTATATTGGGAGAAGGATACTAAGGATAGAGCTGCCAGGGAAGAGGAAAAGAGGAAGACCTAAGAGAAGGTTTATGGATGTGGTGAGAGAGGACATGCAGGCGATGGGTGTAACAGAACAAGATACAGAGGACAGAAAGATACGGAAGAAGATGGTCCGCTGTGGCGACCCCTAACGGGAGCAGCTGAAAGAAGAAGTGGTGCACAAAATCCCATGGTTCATCAGAGACATTAGATCTTTAGTGAAGTTATAACTATTAGTTTTACAGTTATTTGATTAATAAAGAAAGGCTCAGGCATGTATTTTTCTTTTCTATAAATCGCGTAGAAATAAGAACAAGAATAATAAGAATAAGGTCAGGAACAAGAAGTAGAAATAGATTTATACAGACACTGGGAGGCCAGAAATATTAAAGTACCCTTTACTCCTTTTACTTTGCCCTGTCAAAATTCTTTGGAAGTTTTTCTTGAAAAGAGAGACTGATTAAGCCTCATGAAATGAGCACTGCCAATACAAGAACTCTGCCCAATATTTTTTTGATTTTCAGATTTATTGCAGAAGGACCTGCCATTATATATCAGACATCAAATGCTAGGACTTAAAAATATTTGCTTTACGTCCAGTCCTACTCTGAAGACCACAATCTAGCACAGTTACTAATTGTTCCATATTTTAAAACTGCTACATTAAATAATTCCCCACGTCACAGACACACCAAGCTATAGAGTATGTAGTTGTAGGAAGGCGGAGAATTTCTTCCATTTGAAATCAACTATCCCATCCTCTTGTTATTACAAAGAAGGATGGCACCTCTTGCACACATTTAAATTCAAGAGTCAACAAGTTGTTCTCTATGTTGCTATACAAACCAGACAGGTTCCCCGGTTAATGTCAGAGATTCAAGCCTCTCTGACTTAAAATTATTGATGTTAAATTTCTGCCTTCCTGTTTTTCATCCATAACCTAACCTTTTTTAAAATCACATTTCTGCTATCTTAACATAGTCTTTTGTCATAAATTGGGTATTTCATCTTGCTAAAAACAAAAAAGGCCATTTTGCTGCAGGTTATCAATAGAACAGAGTTTGAAGTGGGGTATGTTTATTTGTTTAAAACACTATATACTTGCCCCTTTTCTATAACAAAAACGAGGTAGGGTTGTCCCTTTGATTTTCAGCAAAAAAGAAGCATTTGAAGAACTATTCAGAATATTTTCTTATGCATTATGATATCGGAAGACCTCTCACATTTAATGACTCATTTGTACTGATTGCTGATTGGAGGCAGGCATATACAGTACAGTGCAATTTTATGGGCTCAAGAAAGGTTGGAGGTCTTCAGAAGAAGACACACCCAACTGGGTGTAGTTTTACACTGTGAAGAAGAATATTTCACTGTATCTCTGTTTTCCCAGCATGTCGACATTAGCTAACTTCATTATTGGCTTTTGCAGATTAAGCCAGTGAACTGCGTTGCCAGTGAATTTGGAATTTCGCCATCAACACTGTCAACTTTCTTGAAAGACGGAGCAAAAAAAAAGAAAAATCTCGGGTTGCCAATGTATGTGAACTGCTGCATTTGAAGGCGTCGACAAAGCCGTTTTTATGTGGTTCAGTGATGCTCGTTCAAGAAACATTCCTATTAATGCAGCAATCATTCAAGAAATTTGTGAGGTTTGTAAACTCTCTTGAGTCCTCCCCCAACTAGACAGCATGCGGAAGAGCGTCCCAAAGTCCAAACTCTGTGTCTATGGAAGACTGTTTATCTGTTGCCAGGGCAACAGTCAGCTCAAAGCTGTGCTGCGTGTCTCCGCCAAAGCAAACAGAAAATATATCAATGGGTGATATGCAAGGAACATTGCAAATGCAGGT